>NC_135953.1:3520907-3543407 GCF_053455715.1 Rhinoraja longicauda | reverse complement strand
CAGACGGGATAGCCTTCGTTGCCCTCGCGCATCGATGAGCCTTGGGCGCCCAACACCCTGCCTGTCTCCGGTTTGTGGTTTGTCCCTCCTCGGACTACTGTCGGTCGGTACTCACCACTGCTGACCGGGAGCACCCCACAAGCCTTGCCGTTTCAGAGATGCTCTGACCCAGTCGTCTGGCCAGAACAATTTGCCCCTTGTCAAAGTCGCTCAGGTCTTTACTCCTGCCCATTTCTCCTGCATCCAACACGTCAACTTCAAGAACTGACTGTTCACTTGCTGCCTAATATATCCCACCCCTTGACAGGTGCCATTGTAACAAGATAATCAATGTTGTTGACTTCGACTGTCAGTGGTCATAATGTTTTGGCTGGCCGGTGTAGATCAGGTCTGTGAATCCTGACCACAATGTCCATTTAACACAATAGACAATAGGTGCAGGAGGAGGCCATTCGACCCTTCGAGCCAGCACCGCCATTCAATGTGATCATGGCTGATCATTCTCAATCAGTACCCCGTTCCTGCCTTCTCCCCATACCCCCTAACTCCGCTATCCTTAAGAGCTCTATCTAGCTCTCTCTTGAATGCATTCAGAGAATTGGCCTCCACTGCCTTCTGAGGCAGAGAATTCCATAGATTCACAACTCTCTGACTGAAAAAGTTTTTCCTCATCTCCATTCTAAATGGCCTACCCCTTATTCTTAAACTGTGGCCCCTGGTTCTGGACTCCCCCAACATTGGGAACATGTTTCCTGCCTCTAACGTGTCCAACCCCTTAATAATCTTACACGTTTCGATAAGATCTCCTCTCATCCTTCTAAATTCCAGTGTATACAAGCCTAGTCGCTCCAGTCTTTCAACATATGACAGTCCCGCCATTCCTGGAATTAACCTAGTAAACCTACGCTGCACGCCCTCAATAGCAAGAATATCCTTCCTCAAATTCGGAGACCAAAACTGCACACAGTACTCCAGGTGCGGTCTCACTAGGGCCCTGTACAACTGCAGAAGGACCTCTTTGCTCCTATACTCAACGGCTCGAAGGGCCGAGTGGCCTCCTCCTGCACCTATTGTCTATTGAGATTCTTTGCTTGCATTCCCAAGGTATGCAAATAGTCGCCATATAAAGGGCGCTGACAAAGTCACAAAATCTCCCCCACCCCCCACGCTGGGACCCCGTTTGTTCTCCCCCCCCCCCTCACGGCGGTCCCACCCCCCCCCCCCCACCCTTTGTCCTCACCTCCACGTGTCCGTCTGCTTCGGTCGGTCGGCGCCGTCATCAACCGCCGCGCGACGACCTCCGGAGGCCAAGTCAGTGGATATTTTTAAGGCAAAGCCAGATCGACTCCTGATTAGTGCGGGTGTTTTGTGCGGTCACGGTGGCGCAGCGGTAGAGTTGCTGCCTTACAACGAATGCAGCGCCGGAGACCCGGGTTCCATCCCGACTACGGGCGCTGTCTGTACAGAGTTTGTACGTTCGCCCTGTGACCAGCGTGGGTTTTCTCCGAGACCTTCGGTTTCCTCCCACACTCCAAAGACGTGCAGGTTTGTAGGTTAATTGGCTTGGTAAATGTAAAAAT
Organism: Rhinoraja longicauda; assembly: GCF_053455715.1. Classification (NCBI taxonomy): domain Eukaryota; kingdom Metazoa; phylum Chordata; class Chondrichthyes; order Rajiformes; family Arhynchobatidae; genus Rhinoraja; species Rhinoraja longicauda. The sequence goes on along the minus strand of NC_135953.1, from coordinate 3,541,827 downwards.
TGTCCCTAGTGAATGTAGGATAGTGTTAATGTGCGGGGATCGCTGGGCAATAGACAATAGACAATAGGTGCAGGAGTAGGCCATTCAGCCCTTCGAGCCAGCACCGCCAGCACCGGTGGGCCGAAGGGCCTGTTTCCGCGCTGTATCTCTGAAATTAAAACCAAATAAACTAAAGGTGAAAGATTTAATAGGAATCCTAGGGGTAACTCTTTCACACGGAGGGTGGTGGGTGTATGGAACAAGCTGCCAGAGGAGGCAGTTGAGGCTGGGACTATCCCATCGTTTAAGAAACAATTGGACAGGTACATGGATAGGACAGGTTTGGAGGGATATGGACCAAGCGCAGGCAGGTGGGACTAGTGTAGCTGGGACATTGTTGGCCGGTGTGGGCGGATTGGGCCGAAGGGCCTGTTTCCACACTGTATCACTCTATGACTCTCTATGAGGTGCTGTTCCTCCAATTTGCGCTGGGCCTCACTCTGACCATGGAGGAGGCCCAGGACAGAAAGGTCAGTGTGGGAATGGGAGTGGGAGGTAAAGATTTGAGCAACTCTGGGAGAAGCTTGTGGAAAATTACACAAAATCCGTTTGGCCGACTAAATTCACTTTTGCCAATTGTTTCTGAATCTCAGTCAGAAATTAGCTTTTATTTTCTTTGGAAAGCAAGAAGACTTTGAGGGGGGGGGTGGGGGGGGGGATGGCAGGCTTCAAGTTGAAACTATTACATTAAGTTTATTTAGTTTACAGATACAACTTTATCATGCATTAAACATTATTCCTTTCTATCATTTGATATCAGATTATTAAGGGATTGGACACGTTAGAGGCAGGAAACATGTTCCCAATGTTGGGGGAGTCCAGAACCAGGGGCCACAGTTTAAGAATAAGGGGTAGGCCATTTAGAACGGAGATGAGGAAAAACGTTTTCAGTCAGAGAGTTGTGAATCTGTGGAATTCTCTGCCTCAAAAGGCAGTGGAGGCCAATTCTCTGGATGCTTTTAAGAGAGAGCTAGATAGAGCTCTTAAGGATAGCGGAGTCAGGGGGTATGGGGAGAAGGCAGGAACGGGGTACTGATTGTGAATGATCAGCCATGAATGGCGGTGCTGGCTCGAAGGGCCGAATGGCCTACTCCTGCACCTATTGTCTATTGTCTATTCATCTGCGCACTGTGGACGGCTCGATTGTAATCATGTATTGTCTTTCCGCTGACTGGTTAGCACGCAACAAAAGCTTTTCACCGTACCTCGGTACACGTGACAATAAACTGAGCTAATTAACCAACAAATAATTAACAATTTTACTGAAGTCAACACCAAGCAACCTGCATGTGGAAGATGTCTGGCATTGAAATTAAGCATGCAGGTACAGCAGGCAGTGAAGAAAGCCAATGGCATGTTGGCCTTCATTGCGAGAGGATATGAGTTTATGTGCAAGGAGGTCCTACTGCAGTTGTACAGGGCCCTGGTGAGACCGCACCTGGATTAGTGTGTGCAATTTTGGTCTCCTAATTTGAGGAAGGACATTCTTGCTATTGAGGGAGTGCAGCGTAGGTTCACCAGGTTAATTCCCGGGATGGCGGGACTGACTTATGATGAAAGAATGGGTCGACTGGGCTTGTATTCATTGGAAGTTAGAAGGACGAGAGGGGGATCTTAGACAATAGACAATAGACAATAGGTGCAGGAGGAGGCCATTCGGCCCTTCAAGCCAGCACCACCATTCAATGTGATCATGGCTGATCATTCTCAATCAGTACCCCGTTCCTGCCTTCTCCCCAAACCCCCTGACTCCGCTATCCTTAAGAGCTCTATCTAGCTCTCTCTTGAATGCATTCAGAGAATTGGCCTCCACTGCCTTCTGAGGCAGAGAATTCCACAGATTCACAACTCTCTGACTGAAAAGGTTTTCCTCATCTCCGTTCTAAATGGCCTACCCCTTATTCTTAAACTGTGGCCCCTTGTTCTGGACTCCCCCAACATTGGGAACATGTTTCCTGCCTCTAACGTGTCCAACCCCTTAATAATCTTATACATTTCGATAAGATCCCCTCTCATCCTTCTAAATTCCAGTGTCTGCAAGCCGAGTCGCTCCAGTCTTTCAACATATGACAATCCCGCCATTCCGGGAATTAACCTAGTAAACCTACGCTGCACGCCCTCAATAGCAAGAATATCCTTCCTCAAATTTGGAGACCAAAACTGCACATAGTACTCCAGGTGCGGTCTCACTAGGGCCCTGTACAACTGCAGAAGGAAATATGGAAGCGTATAAAAATTCTTTTGAGGAGTTTCCCAAAGATTGCTCCAGGCATTTTTCTCATTGAATCCTGAGGGCAACAGGATTTGGAATCAGATGCTGGAAGCTGGAAAAGTTGGATGGGAATGTCGCTAGTCCAGGATTAGCGATTCTAATGAGATAATGGTTCTGAGAAAGGAAACTCAAAGTCACAACAATCTGAGCACAAAAACACAGCGAGGTTTTAAAGAAACATATTATCTGGAAACAAATTTACTAACGTCAAGAAAACAATGGGCAGGATTTTGCACCAACAAGGATTGAAAAAAAACCACCCCAATTACTGCTTGAAACTCTTCATGTTGCGTACAGTTTTGGTCTCCTAATCTGAGGAAAGACATTCTAGCCTTAGAGGGAGTACAGAGAAGGTTCACCAGATTGATCCCTGGGATGGCAGGACTTTCATATGAAGAAAGACTAGATAGACTCGGCTTGTACTCGCTGGAATTTAGAAGATTGAGGGGGGATCTTATAGAAACTTACAAAATTCTTAAGGGGTTGGACAGGCTAGATGCAGGAAGATTGTTCCCGATGTTGGGGAAGTCCAGAACAAGGGGTCACAGTTTAAGGATAAGGGGGAAGGCTTTTAGGACTGAGATGAGAAAGTTTTTTTTCACACAGAGAGTGGTGAATCTGTGGAATTCTCTGCCACAGAAGGTAGTTGAGGCCAGTTCATTGGCTATATTTAAGAGGGAGTTAGATGTGGCCCTTGTGGCTAAAGGGATCAGGAGGTATGGAGAGAAGGCAGGTACGGGATACTGAGTTGAATGATCAGCCATGATAATATTGAATGGCGGTGCAGGCTCGAAGGGCCGAATGGCCTACTCCTGCACCTATTTTCTATGTTTCTATGTTCGTAAATTCTAGGAGCAGAATTAGGCCATTCGGCCCATCAAGTCTACTCCGCCATTCAATCATGGCTGATCTATCTCTCCCTCCTAACCCCATTCTCCTGCCTTTCCCCATAACACCTGACACCTGTACTGAACAAGAATCTGTCAATCCCCTCTTTATAAATACCCACTGACTTGGCCTCCACAGCCTTCTGTGGCAAAGAATTCCACAGATTCACCACCCTCGGACTGTAGAAATTCCTCCTCGTCTCCTTTCTAAAGGAACGTCCTTTTATTCCCTCTGTGACCCCCTCTGATCCGAGACTCGCCCATTAGTGGAAACATCCTCTCCACATCCACCCAATTCGGGCATTTCACCGGGCTTTTGGGCAGGTGCGTGGATAGGACGGGTTCGGGGAGATACGGGCCAAACGCAGGCAGGTGGGACTAGTGTAGCTGGGGCATTGTTGGCCGGCGTGAGCAAAGTTGGGCCGAAGGGCCTGTTTCCACAATGTATGACTTTAGGACTCTAACCTAAACTAGTCTAAAATAATGCAGAATGAGTGCATGAGTGTTGAATGTCACCATGATTCTGCAGGGATTGGAGGGGCATGGAGATACAGGCAGAGGAGGTTAACTATACTACTGGGCTTGTATACACTGGAATTTATATAAGGATGAGAGGGGATCTTATTGAAACATATAAGATTATTAAGGGGTTGGACACGTTAGAGGCAGGAAACATGTTCCCAATGTTGGGGGAGTCCAGAACAAGGGGCCACAGTTTAAGAATAAGGGGTAGGCCATTTAGAACGGAGATGAGGAAAAACTTTCTCAGTCAGAGAGTTGTGAATCTGTGGAATTCTCTGCCTCAGAAGGCAGTGGAGGCCAATTCTCTGAATGCATTCAAGAGAGAGCTAGATAGAGCTCTTAAGGATAGCGGAGTCAGGGGGTATGGGGAGAAGGCAGGAACGGGGTACTGATTGAGAATGATCAGCCATGATCACATTGAATGGCGGTGCTGGCTCGAAGGGCCGAATGGCCTCCTCCTGCACCTATTGTCTATTGTCTATTGTCTATAGCAGGATCGGTTCATGGCAGCTATGGCCCTGGGGATGGAGCTGTTCCTGAGTCTGGAGGTGCGGGCGTAGAAGGCCTTGTATCATCTGCCCGACGGTAGAAGTTCGAACAGACTGTCGCAGGGGTGTGAAGAGTCTTTGTGGATGCTGGTGGCTTTTCTGTGGCATCGTGTGTTGTAGATGCCCTCCAAGGCTGGTAGCTGTGTTCCGATGGTCCTCTGAGCTCTATGGACTACCCACTGAAGAGCTCTCCTCCCTCCCTCTGTGCAGCTGAGGTACCACACAGGGATGCCATGCGTTAGGATGCTCTCTATGGTGCAACGGTAGAAGGTCGTCAGCAGCTGTTGGGGTAGACCAGACTTCTTCAGTGTTCTTAGGTAGAACAGTCGTTGCTGTGCCTTCTTGACCAGCGCAGCAGTGTTAGTGGACCATGTTAGGTCCTCCGAAATGTGAGTGCCCAGAAACTTGGACACTCTCTCCACACTGTCCCCATTGATAGAGATCGGGGCGTATTCCCCGTTGTGTGACCTACGGAAGTTGATGATCAGCTCTTTGTTCTTGGTGGTATTTAGGGACAGGTTGTTATCAGAGCACCAGTCCGCCAGGTTCTGCACCTCCACTCTGTATTTTGTTTCTTCACCATTGGTGGTCAGCCCGATCACCGTTGTGTCGTTGGGGGGACTTTGTAACTTTGCCAGCACCCTTTAGTTTTAGAGATCCAGCACGGAAACAGGCCCTTCGGCCCACCGAGTCCACGCCGACCTGCGATCCCCGCACACTAACACCATCCTTCAACCATTAGTGCCAATTTTTACATTTACACCAATTAACCAACAAACCCGCACGTCTTTGGAGTGTGGGAGGAAACCGAAGATCTCGGAGAAAACCCATGCAGGTCACGGGGAGAACGTACAAACTCCGTACAGACGGCGCCCGTAGTTGGGATGGAACCCGAGTCTCCGGCGCTGCATTCGCTGTAAGGCAGCAACTCTACCGCCGCGCCACCGTGACCGCCCTAATTCTGCTCCTAGAACTTATGAACTTGTGAAATTTGGGGGGGGGGGGGAGGGTCTTTGTTTGTGGAAGAAACAGGGGGTTGTGAGACCTTGCTGTCGGGGGGATTGAGGTGGGGGTTGGAAACGCATGGAGTGAATTCTCAGGGCGTGGAGCGTCGCTGGAGGAAGGCAGGTCGTGGGGGGCGGTGGGGGGGACGGGAGGGGGGTTGGTGGGAAGGTGGGTGGGAGGGGAAAAAACGCTCGCTGAGAAACTGGCTCTGCTCCCAGCCGAGCGCAGATAAGCTCCAAGTATTCCACTTGCGGCCAATGGCTTGGCCTGTTGTTTCGGAGCGGGCATGGGGCAGACAAAGGGCGGGCGGTGCCAAGAATGCCGTTCCACACCAGCTGCACACACACACACGCACAGACGGCCTGACACGCCAGCCAAGGACACTTGGTCGGCCCGCCAAGGGGGGAGGCGGGGGGGAGGGGGGCAGCTGACCAGGGGTGACCCACCAGCGTCGCTCCCTCTGAGCTGGGGTTCCCACAACCCTGTGTCTGCTTCCAGCTATCTCCAGCAGCCTCCAGAGATTACGCTCAATGGCAACAAGTCGATAATCAAAAGCAGGCAAGGAACCTCACTCAGCCAGAGGATTTGAGTTTGAGTCCAGTTTATCGGCGTGTGTGTGTGTGTGCCAAGGTGTAGTAGTAGAGTTACAGAGTGATACAGTGTGGAAACAGGCCCTTCGGCCCAACTCGCCCACACCAGCCCAACAATGTCCCAGCTACACTAGTCATAGAGTGATACAGTGTGGAAACAGGCCCTTCGGCCCAACTCTCCCACACTGGCCCAACAATGTCCCAGCTACACTAGTCATAGAGTGATACAGTGTGGAAACAGGCCCTTCGGCCCAACTCACCCACATCGGCCCAACAAGGGCGGCACGGTAGCGCAGCGGTAGAGTTGCTGCTTTACAGCGCATGCAGCGCCGGAGACTCAGGTTCGATCCTGACTACGGGTGCTGCACGGTAGAGTTGCTGCCTCGCAGCGCCAGGGACCCGGATTCCATCCCGACTACGGGCGCCGTCTGTACGGAGTTTGTACGTTCTCCCCGTGACCTGCGTGGGTTTTCTCCGAGATCTTCAGTTTCCTCCCACACTCCAAAGACGTGCAGGTTTGTGGGTTAATTGGCTGGGCAAATGTAAAAATTGTCCCTAGTGGGTGTAGGATAGTGTTAATGTACGGGGATCGCTGGGCGGCGCGGACTTGGTGGGCCGAAAAGGCCTGTTTCCGGCAGTATATATATGATATGAATGTCCCAGCTACTAGGCTTGTTTACAGCAACTAGGCTTGTATACACTGGAATTTAGAAGGATGAGAGGGGATCTTCTAGATACATATAAGATTATTAAGGGATTGGAAACGCTGGAGGCAGGAAACATGTTCCCAATGTTGGGGGAGTCCAGAACCAGGGGCCACAGTTTAAGAATAAGGGGTAGGCCATTTAGAACGGAGATGAGGAAAAACTTTTTCACTCAGAGAGTTGTAAATCTGTGGAATTCTCGCTGCACTTCCCCCTTACCTAGCCTAACTCCATTGAGATAATAATCTTCCTCCTTGTTTTTGCCGCCAAAGTGGATAACCTCACATTTATCTATATTATACCGCAACTGCCACGCATCTGCCCACTCACTCAACCTGTCCAGGTCACCCTGCAACCTCCTAACATCCTCTTCACAGTTCGCACTGCCACCCAGCTTTGTGTCATCTGCAAACATGCTAGTGTTGCTTCTAATTCCTTCATCCAAATCATTAATATATATGGTAAATAGTTGCGGTCCCAGCACCGAGCCTTGCGGCACTCCACTCGCCACTGCCTGCCATTCTGAAAAGGACCCGTTTACTCCTACTCTTTGCTTCCTGTCTGCCAACCAATTCTCTATCCATGTCAACACCCTACCCTCAATACCATGTGCTCTAATTTTAGTCACCAATCTCCCGTGCGGGACCTTATCAAAGGCTTTCTGGAAGTCTAGATACACTAGCATTAGTCATGACTCGAAGGGCCGAATGGCCTACTCCTGCACCTATTGTCTATTATCTACACTAGTCATAGAGTGACACAGTGTGTAAACAGGCCCTTCGGCCCAACTCGCCCACACCGGCCAACAATGTCCCAGCTACACTAGTCCCACTTGCCTGCGCTTGGTCCATATCCCTCCAAACCTGTCCTATCCATGTACCTGTCCAACTGTTTCTTAAACGATGGGATAGTCCCAGCCTCAACTACCTCCTCTGGCAGCCTGTTCCATACACCCACCACCCTCTGTGTGAAAATGTCACCCCTCAGATTCCTATTAAACTTTTCCCCCTCACCTTGAACCTATGTCCTCTGGTCCTCAATTCCCCATCTCTGGGCAAGAGACTCTGTGCGTCTACCCGATCTGTTCCGCCTATGATTTTGTACACATTTCTGAATACTAGCATTGCCCTCCAGCTGGCAGAACCTGTCCTCACCCTCAACAACATCTCACTGCCTCCTGGGAAGGAAGCGAGGGTGGGGAAAGGGTGGAACGAGGAGAGGGTAACAGGGCCGAGGATGTCCTGGTTTGGGTTGGGTTGCTCCTGGGCCTGGCCAAGCTGGCCATCCGCGAGTCACGGCGCCAGGCGGAAGAGGGCTCTGCCCGAGACGGCTGCCCGCCCCTTTTCCGGGGTTACGTTACGTCCGTGCCCGGGTGGTACTAGAGAGGTACCGCACGCTGTCCACGGGCACCCTGGGGGATTTCCGGGACCGCTGGGCACCGCGAGGTGGGGAGGTGGGATGCATCAATAACAAAGTTTGTGAAATAGTTTCGTTCAGTTTAGTTTCGAGACGCCGCGCGGAAACGGGACCTTCAGCCCACCAAGTCCGCACAGACCCGCAAGTCAATAGACAATAGACAATAGGTGCAGGAGGAGGCCATTCGGCCCTTCGAGCCAGCACCGCCATTCAACGTGATCATGGCTGATCATTCTCAATCAGTACCCCGTTCCTGCCTTCTCCCCATACCCCCTGACTCCGCTATCCTTAAGAGCTCTATCCAGCTCTCTCTTGAATGCATTCAGAGAATTGACCTCCACTGCCTTCTGAGGCAGAGAATTCCACAGATTCACAACTCTCTGACTGAAAAAGTTTTGTCTCATCTCAATTCCGCACCGACCAGCGATCCCCGCACACTAACACTATCCTACACACACACACACACACACACACACTAGGGACAATTTTACACTTATACCAATCCTGTTAACCTACAAAACCCCGCACGTCTTTGGAGTGTGGGAGGAAACCGAAGCACCCGGGGAAAACCCACACAGGTCACGGGGAGAACGTACAAACTCCGCACAGACAGCGCCTGTAGTCGGGGTGGAACCCGGGTCTCCGGCGCTGTGAGGCAGCAACTCTAACGCCGCGCCACCGTGACGCCCATAAATAGTCATTTAAAATTCCGTAGATTTCGTATTTAAGAATATTTGTTTTAGTTTGTATTATGGTGGATGGTTTGTTTGTGTTTTTTTGGTATTGTACATATTATTATTTATCTATACTACACTGCATCTGCCACGCATCTGCCCACTCACTCAACCTGTCCAGGTCACCCTGCAATCTCCTAACATCCTCTTCACAATTTACACTGCCACCCAGCTTTGTGTCATCCGCAAACTTGCTAGTGTTAGTTCTAATTCCTTCATCCAAATCATTAATATATATGGTAAACAGTTGCAGCCCCAACACCGAGCCTTGCGGCACTCCACTCGCCACTGCCTGCCATTCTGAAAAGGACCCGTTTACTCCTACTCTTTGCTTCATGTCTGCCAACCAATTCTCTATCCATGTCAACACCCCACCCCCAATACCATGTGCTCTAATTGTGCTCAACAATCTCCCGTGTGGGACCTTATCAAAGGCTTTCTTTAAGTCTAGATACACTACATCCACTTGCTCCCCTTTATCCATTTTACTTGTCACATCCTCAAAATATTCCAGAAGATTGGTCAAGCATGATTTCCCTTTCATAAATCCATGCTGACTTGGACTGATCCTTTTACTGCTATCCAAATGCACCGTTATTACCTCTTTAACAATTGACTCCAGCATCTTTCCCACCACCGAAGTCAGGCTAACTGGTCTATAATTACCTGTTTTCTCTCTTGTTCCTTTCTTGAAAAGTGGGATAACATTAGCTATCCTCCAATCCACAGGAACTGATCCTGAATCTATTGAACATTGGAAAATGATCACCAATGCGTCCACTATTTCTAGAGCCACCTCCCTGAGGACCCTGGGATGCAGACCATCAGGCCCAGGGGATTTATCATCCTTCAGTCCCATCAGTCTACCCAATACTATTTCTCGCCTAATGCAAATTTCTTTCATTTCCTCTACCCCCCTAGATCCTCTGTCCTCCAGTACATCTGGGAGATTGTTTGTGTCTTCCTTAGTGAAGACAGATCCGAAGTACCTGTTCAACTCTTCTGCCATTTCCTTGTTACCCATAATAATTTCACCCGATTCTGCCTTCAAGGGACCCACATTTGACTTTGCTACTCTTTTTCTCTTAACATACCTAAAGAAGCTTTTACTGTCCTTCTTTATATTCTTGGCCAGCTTCCCCTCGTACTTCATCTTTTCAGCCCGTATTGCCCGTTTTGTTAACTTCTGTTGTCTTATGAAAGTTTCCCAATCCTCTGGCTCCCGGCTACTCTTTGCTGTGTAAAACATCTTTTCTTTTAGTTTTATTCCATCCCTAACTTCCCTTGCCAGCCACGGTGGCTTCCTACTCCCCGTAGAATCTTTCTTCCTTTTTGGAATGAAATGCTCCTGGAATTTAGAAGGATGAGAGGAGATCTTATCGAAATGTATAAGATTATTAAGGGATTGGACACGTTAGAGGCAGGAAACATGTTCCCACAGCCACAGTTTAAGAATAAGGGGTAGGCCATTTAGAACTGAGATGAGGAAAAACCTTTTCTGTCAGAGAGTTGTGAATCTGTGGAATTCTCTGCCTCAGAAGGCAGTGGAGGCCAATTCTCTGAATGCATTCAAGAGAGAGCTAGATAGAGCTCTTAAGGATAGCGGAGTCAGGGGGTATGGGGAGAAGGCAGGAACGGGGTACTGATTGAGGATGATCAGCCATGATAACGTTGAATGGTGGTGCTGGCTCGAAGGGCCGGATGGCCTCCTCCTGCACCTATTGTCTATTGTCTATTGTCTATCTCTGGAGGGATGCTGACTTTCTCCAGCATTTTGAGTCAATGTTGAGGATGTTGCAGCTCGATTGTTTACAAGTGTAGATGGTCTCGTCTTTTGGAACAGACTCAAACATTAAGCGAGTAGGGCGTTTTTTTTATTCCTGAGGTGTATAAACGACTCCTTTCACCGTGGCTGCTGGGTGTCCTTGGATATTTTGTGAGAACAGGCCTCTATCTTATCGGGACCGGCCTGTGAAACAGTCTCCTTGCTGCCTATCAGACGCACGATTACAGTGGCTACAAAATTAATCTTTTCACTTGCTTCTTGGCAAATGTAAAGGCAGCGTACTAAAGCGATCAGGCCCCCAGGTCCATTAGATGTAGCAGGGAACTGCAGATGCTGGTTAATGCCAACATTAGATACAAAGTGCTGGAGTAACTCAGCGGGTCAGGCAGCATCTGTGGACAATAGACAATAGACAATAGACAATAGGTGCAGGAGTAGGCCATTCAGCCCTTCGAGCCAGCACCGCCATTCAATGGGATCATGGCTGATCACTATCAATCATGGAGAACATGGATAGGTGATGTTTCACAGAGTGCTGGAGTAATTCAGCGGGTCAGGCAGCATCTGTGGAGAACATGGATAGGTGACGTTTCACAGAGTGCTGGAGTAACTCAGCGGGTCAGGCAGCATCTGTGGAGAACATGGATAGGTGACGTTTCACAGAGTGCTGGAGTAACTCAGCGGGTCAGGCAGCATCTGTGGAGAACATGGATAGGTGACGTTTTGGGTTGGGACCCTTCCTCAGAATGCAAATGCTTATTTTCATTAATCAGGGCATTGAGTGTAAGAGTCAGGAAGTCATGATGCAGCTTGATGTGATTATGTTGGGCCCATTACAGGAAAGATGTGGTGGCTTTGGAGAGGGAAGCAGAAAAGGTTTACCAGAATACTGCTGGATTAACGGATGTTAACGATCAGGAGAGATTGGACAAACTTGGATTGTTTTCACTGGAACATTCGACGTTGAAGGGAGTCTCAACATCCTTCCCAGTGAAAGGCCCGGATAGAGTGGATGTGGAGAGGTGAATCTGTGGAATTCTTTGCCACAGAAGGCTGTGGAGGCCAAGTCAATGGATATTTTTAATGCACCGTTAGATAGATTCTTGATTAGTGCGGGTGTCAGAGGTGATGGGGAGAAGGCAGGAGAGTGGGGTTAGGAGGGAGAGATAGATCAGCCATGATTGAATGGCAGAATAGACTTAGAAACACAGACATGGAAAATCGGTGCAGGAGGAGGCCATTCGGCCCTTCGAGCCAGCACTACCATTCATTGTGATCATGGCTGATCATCCACAATCAGTACCCCGTTCCTGCCTTCTCCCCATACCCCCTGACTCCGCTATCCTTAAGAGCTCTATCCAGCTCTATCTTGAATGCAATATCCCTTGATTCCGCTAGCCCCCAGAGCTCTATCTAACTCTCTTTTAAATCCATCCAGTGAATTGGCCTCCACTGCCCTCTGTGGCAGAGAATTCCACAAATTCACAACTCTCTGGGTGAAAAGGTTTTTTTCTCACCTCAGTTTTAAATGGCCTCCCCTTTATTCTTAGACTGTGGCCCCTGGTTCTGGACTCCCCCAACATTGGGAACATTTTTCCTGCATCGTGCATTCCTGCATTGATGGGCCGAATGGCCTAATTCTGCTCCAATCTTCTTCTGAACTTGTGGCCAAACACACAGTGAAATTCTTTTCTAAACAAACAGTCCAGTCATGTTTTGCCACACCTGAACATATCCCCTATTGGCAAGTGTACAGGAACAGTCTAGTCTGTGCTCCAGGTGTTATGAGCGGTGCCCGATTCAGGCGAGCCCCAGGCTGCTGTGGGGCCTCCAGCCGTCGCCTTCCTTGGACGTGTGGATCGACCAGTGAACCCACGTCCCTCTCCTCTCCACGCCCGTTCATCTTTGATCCCCAGGGGGTGGCAGCCTCCCACAGCTCAGGGTTGCCAACTGTCCTGTGTTAGCCGAGACATCCCGTATATTGGGTTAAATTGGTTTGTCCCGTATGGGACCGCCCTTGTCCTGTATTAGGCCCGGGGGGGGGGGGGGCGCTGTAGGCCCTGACACTGTAGGGCCGGGGGGCGCTGTAGGCCCGGACAGTGTAGGCCTGGACACCGTAGGCCTGGACAGTGCAGGTCCGGGCAGTGTAGGTCTAGACAGTGTAGGTCCGGACAGTGTAGGTCCGGACAGTGTAGGTCCGGACAGTGTAGGTCCAGACAGTGTAGGCCCGGACAGTGTAGGCCCGGACAGTGTAGGCCCGGACAGTGTAGGCCCGGACAGTGTAGGCCTGGACACCGTAGGCCTGGACAGTGCAGGTCCGGGCAGTGTAGGTCTAGACAGTGTAGGTCCGGACAGTGTAGGTCCGGACAGTGTAGGTCCGGACAGTGTAGGTCCGGACAGTGTAGGCCCGGACAGTGTAGGCCCGGACAGTGTAGGCCCGGACAGTGTAGGCCCGGACAGTGTAGGTCCGGACAGTGTAGGTCCGGACAGTGTAGGTCCGGACAGTGTAGGCCCGGACAGTGTAGGCCCGGATAGTGTAGGCCCGGATAGTGTAGGCCCGGGTGGCACTGTAGGCCCGGACACTCTAGGCCCAGGGGACAGTGTAGGCCCGGAACGAGTAGGCCCGGGGGACACTGTAGACCCGGGAGGCGCTGTAAGCCCGGGCACTGGAGGCCCGAGGGCCGCTTTAGACCCGGACAGTGTAGGCCTGGACACTGTAGGCCGGGGCAGGGGTGGCCCGGTCGCGGCCTAACGGAGGTTGCGTAGCGGGAGCGGGAGCACGTGGCCGCTGGCTGGGTGAGGTCACGTGGGGCGCGGGGCGGTGACGTCACCCTTTGTCCCATATTTGGGAGTGAGATAGTTGACAACCCTGCCCGCGGCCAACCCTCTCCTCTTCTCCGGCCTCACTCCTCACCCCTCACGTCCGTTGTCATCACCGGCTCCATCCTCACGGTCTTTGGTCTCGGGGGACCAGCCAGGGCCGGCTCGGTGGCTCCCCTTGCAGGTCGCGGCCCTCAACTCTCCAACAACTCTCACCAACTTCGACAAATGCGCCACAGAGAGCATTTTATCGGGACGCATCACAGCACGGTTTGGGAACAGCTCCATCCAAGACCGCAAGAAATCGCGTAGAATAGTGAACGCAGCCCAGACCATCACACAAACCAACCTCCCTTCCATCGACTCCATCTGCACCTCACGCTGCCTCGGCAAGGCCAGCAGCATCATCAAGGACCAGTCTCACCCCGGCCACTCCCTCTTCTCCCCTCTCCCATCAGGCAAGAGGTACAGAAGTGTGAAAACGCACACTTCCAGATTCAGGGGCAGTTTCTTCCCGGCTGTTATCAGGCAACTGAACCATCCTACCACAACCAGAGAGCAGTGCTGAACTACTATCTACCTCATTGGTGACCCTCGGACTATCCTTGATTGGACTTTGCTGGCTTTAACTTGCACTGAACGTTATTCCCTTATCATGTATCTGTACACTGTGGACGGCTCGATTGTAATCATGTATCGTCTTTCCGCTGACTGGTTAGCACGCAACAAAAGATTTTCACTGTATCTCGGTACACGTGACAATAAACTAAACTGAACTGGACTGGGAGTTTCTGCCACTATGCCGGACATACGTTCTATGTTCTCTGTTCCCTGTTTTAAGAGGGTCCTGCCATTTACGAGGATGTTGCCAAGACTGGAGGGTGTGAGCTATAGGGAGAGGTTGAGCAGGCTGGGACTCTATTCCATGGAGCGCAGGAGGATGAGGGGTGATCTTATAGAGGTGTACAAAATCATGAGAGGAATAGATCGGGTAGATGCACAGAGTCTCTTGCCCAGAGTAGGGGAATCGTGAACCAGAGGACATAGGTTCAAGGTGAAGAGGAAAAGATTTAATAGGAATCCGAGGGGTAACTTTTTCACACAGAGGGTGGTGGGTGTATGGAACGAGCTGCCAGAGGAGGTAGTTGAGGCCGGGACTATCCCAACAGTTAGACAGGTACATGGATAGGACAGGTTTGGAGGGATATGGACCAAGCGCGGACTAGTATAACTGGGACATTGTTGGCCGGTGTGGGCGAGTTGGGCCGAAGGGCCTGTTTCCACACTGTGTCACTCTATGAATCTATATTCTATGTGCAGCTGTGTAGGAAGGAACTGCAGGTGCTGGTTTAAACCAAAGATAGACACGAAATGCTGGAGTAACACAAGTGTCCTGATTAAACGTTACCGATTATCTGCCTCGTTGTCATCCTGCACCTCAGCCAACAGCGATCCATTCTACATTTACCATGATTCGCATCCCCTTTGATGTCTCATTTTCACACCTCCCTATCTCTAGACCGCCCTTTCCCCTGCCTCTCGGTCTGAAGAAGGGTCTCGACTCGAAACGTCTTCTAAGGAAGTAGAGGAAGTAAGGACTGAGCGAACGGAGTTTGGACTTTGGAAATGGTGCAGTCAAAGATGGACAAATAGACACAAGATGCTGGAGTAACTCAGCGAGTCAGGCAGCATCTGTGGACAACATGGATAGGTGACGTTTCACAGAGTGCTGGAGTAACTCAGCGGGTCAGGCAGCATCTGTGGAGAGAAGGAATGGGTGACGTTCCGGGTCGAGATTGAAGAAAGGTTTCGATGGCGGCGGTCACGGTGGCGCAGCGGTAGAGTTGCTGCCTTACAGCGAATGCAGCGCCGGAGACCCAGGTTCCATCCCAACTACTTGTGCCGTCTGTACGGAGTTTGTACGTTCTCCCCGTGACCTGCGTGGGTTTTCTCCGAGATCTTCGGTTTCCTCTCACACTCCAAAGACGTGCATGTCTGTAGGTTAATTGGCTGGGCAAATGTGAAAATTGTCCCCAGGGGGTGTAGGATCGTGTTAGTGTGCAGGGATCGCTGGTCGGCGCGGACACGGTGGGCTGAAGGGGCCTGTTTCCGCGTTGTATCTCTAAACTAAACTGAAACCAAACTGGATGGGTGACGTTTTGGGTCGAGACTGAAGAAGGGTCTCGACCTGCAACGTCACCTATCCATGTCCTCCACAGATGCTGCCTGACCCGCTGAGTTACTCCAGCACTCTGTGAAACGTCACCCATTCCTTCTCTCCACAGATGCTGCCTGACCCGCTGAGTTACTCCAGCACTCTGTGAAACGTCACCCATTCCTTCTCTCCACAGATGCTGCCTGACCCGCTGAGTTACTCCAGCACTCTGTGAAACGTCACCTATCCATGTCCTCCACAGATGCTGCCTGACCCGCTGAGTTACTCCGGCACTCTGCCATCCCAGGGCGATCTTTTCTTTTTTTTTTTATATCAAAAAATACTTTATTCAAGTAATAAATATCGCTTACAAAACATCATCTTTTTTAACAAGCCCATCCGACATTTCTGGGGGTTACACATTCGATACAGGCATTCACTTCCAAATTTACATACATTTACTTACGTTTACAGACGTTTACCCAGTATCCCTTATTTGGAGGGGCGTCTCTCTCCACCACACCCTGCCCCCCCCCCCATGTCCAGCAGCGGAAGGACCCTAGACTGTGGTCCTCCCCCACAGGGCCTTGGCGTTGGCTGCACCAAGCTTCAGTGCGTCCCTCAGCACGTACTCCTGCAGTCTGCAGCGGGCCAGTCGGCAACATTCCTTGACGGACAGCTCGCTCTGCCGGGTGGCCAACAAAGCTCGGGCAGACCAAAGAGCGTCTTTCACCGAGTTGATGACCTTCCAGCAGCACTCGATGTCAGTCTCCGAATGCGTCCCTGGGAACAGTCCTGGGATCACAGAGTCCTCTGTGACGGAGCTGCTCGGAATGAATCGTGACAGGGACCCCTGCAGACCTCTCCAGACTCTCTTGGCAAATCCACACTCTGTGAAGAGGTGGGCCACCGTCTCCTCTCCGTAGCAGCCGTCCCGGAGGCAGCGTGCGCTGGTAATTGAGGTTCTGGCGGTGCAGGAAGGATCTGACTGAGAGGGCTCCCCTCACCGCCAGCCAAGCCAGGTCTTGGTGCTTGTTGGTTAGTTCTGGCGATGAGGCATTTTGCCAGACAAGCTGGGCAGTCTGCTCTGGGAACCACGCCACAGGATCCATGGAATCATTCCCCTGCAGTGCCTGCAGGACATTCCGTGCTGACCACTGCCCGATGGACTTGTGGTCAAAGGTGTTGGTCCGGAAGAACCTGTCCACAAAAGACAGATGGTTCGGCAATGTCCAGCTGACTGGCACATTGCGTGGCATCTGCGCCAGGCCCATCCTTCGCAACACCGGGGACAGGTAGAACCTCAGCAGGTAGTGGCATTTGGTGCCCACGTGCCTTGGCTCTGCGCTCCGCCTGATGCAGCCACACACGAAGGTGGCCATCAGGATGAGGGCGACGTTGGGCTCGCTTTTACCCCCGTTGTCTGCCGACTTGTGCATTGTGGCCCGTCGCACCCGGTCCATCGCCGACCCCCAGATGAAGCGGAAGACGGCCCGGGTGATCCCCTTGGCGTGGGAGGGAGGGACGGGCCACACTTGCGCCAAGTACAGCAGCCCTGAGAGCACCTCACACCTGATGACCAGGTTTTTCCCCGTGATGGAGAGGGAGGGCTGCTTCCACACCTCCAGCTTCTTCCCCACCTTGGCTATCCACTCCAGCCAATTCTTGTTACATGCCTCAGCCTTCCCGAACCAGATCCCCAGCACCTTCAGGAAGTCAGGCTTGATGGTGAAGGGGATGGAAGATCGGTCGGGCCAGTTGCCAAAGAGCATGGCCTCGCTCTTCCTGCGGTTTACCCTGGCCCCCGTGGCCGACTCAAACTGGTCGCAGACGCTGATCAGTCTGCGGACCGACCCTGGATCCGAGCAGAAGACGGCGACAACGTCCATGTACAGGGAGGCCTTGACCTGAGGGCGATCGTTCCCTCTTGCCTCCAGCCCCATTTTGTTTCTGTTGGCCCTCTCCCAGAACCTCCCTCCGTAATGAATCATAGCCCTCTATTGAGCCGTAACAAGTTGTGACTTCTCTGCTGACCACTTCCCAATCTCATTGGCAGCCGCCCCCTCCCTCCCTCCCTCCCTCCGTGACTCAGGCCCCCCGGGGCGTGTCCGTGGTGGTGGAACACAAGCTCCCATTCACAGGGAGATTACCAGCACAATGAGGAAACGACACCTTCACTCCACTCCTCATCGAGTCGTACAGTCACTAAGGATGAGAGGAGATCTTATCGAAACGTATAAGATTATTAAGGGGTTGGACACGTTAGAGGCAGGAAACATGTTCCCAATGTTGGGGGAGTCCAGAACCAGTGGCCACAGTTTAAGAATAAGGGGTAGGCCATTTAGAACTGAGATGAGGAAAAACTTTTTCAGTCAGAGAGTTGTGAATCTGTGGAATTCTCTGCCTCAGAAGGCAGTGGAGGCCAATTCTCTGGATGCATTCAAGAGAGAGCTGGATAGAGCTCTTAAGGATAGCGGAGTCAGGGGGTATGGGGAGAAGACAGGAACGGGGTACTGATTGGGAATGATCAGCCATGATCACATTGAATGGCGGTGCTGGCTCGAAGGGCCGAATGGCCTCCTCCTGCACCTATTGTCTATTGTCATACAGCGTGGAAACGGTTCCATCCATCCAACCTGCCCGCACCACCGACCGACATGTCCCTTCTACACCAGTCCCACCTGCTTGCGTTTTGGTCCATGTCATAAGACCATGAGTCATGCGTGATAGGAGCAGAATTAGGCCATTCGGCCCATCGAGTCTACCCCGCCATTGTTATATAAGAAAATAACTGCAGATGCTGGTACAAATCGAAGGTATTTATTCACAAAATGCTGGAGTAACTCAGCGGGCCAGGCAGCATCTCAGGAGAGAAGGAATGGGTGACATTTTGGGTCGAGACCCTTCTTAAGACTAACAATTCCCCGCCATTGTTAACTGTTCTTAATTGTATGTTTGTGGTGTCATTTGTGAGCGGAGCTCCAAGGCACATTCCTTGTAGATTTTCTAGAGATACACTCCACATTCCTTGGGATTTGTACGTTCTCCCCGTGACCTGCGTGGGTTTTCTCCGAGATCTTCGGTTTCCTCCCACACTCCAAAGACATACAGGTATGCAGGTTAATTAGAAACATAGAAAGTAGGTGCAGGAGTAGGCCATTCGGCCCTTCGAGCCTGTATGCACCGCCATTCAATATGATCATGGCTGATCATCCAACTCAGTATCCCGTACCTGCCTTCTCTCCATACCCCCTGATCCTTTTAGCCACAAGGGCCACATCTAACTTCCTCTTAAATATAGCCAATGAACTGGCCTCAACTACCTTGACTGGGTAAAAGTAAAAATTGTCCCTAGTGTGTGTAGGATAGTGTTAATGTGCGGGGATCGCTGGTCGGCGCGGACTCAGTGGGCCGAAGGGCCTGTTTCCGCGCTGTATCTCCAAAAAACTCTAGATGCATACATGACCAATAAACTTATTCATTCATTCATTCATTCATTCAATCATGGCTGATCTATCTCTCCCTCCTAACCCCAGTCTCCTGCCTTCTCCCCTTAACCCCTGACACCCGTACTAATCAAAAATCTATCTATCTCTGCCTTAAATATAACAACTGACTTGGCCTCCACAGCCTTCTGTGGCTATGAATTCCACAGATTCACCACCCTCTGACTAAAGATATCCCTCCAAACCTGTCCTATCCATGTTCCTGTCTAACTGTTTCTTAAACGATGGGATAGTCCCAGCCTCAACTACCTCCTCCGGCAGCATGTTCCATACACCCACCACCCTCTGGGTGAAAAAGTTACCCCTCGGATTCCTATTAAATGTTTTCCCCTTCACCTTGAACCTATGTCCTCTGGTCCTCGATTCCCCTACTCTGGGCAAGAGACTCTGTGCGTCTACACAATCTATAATCCCTCATGATCATTATAATTCAGATCAGTCCAGTTTATTGTCACGTGTACCGAGGTACAGTGAAAAGCTTTTGTTGCGCGCTAACCAGTCAGCGGAAAAACAATACATGATTACAATCGAGCCGTCCACAGTGTTCAGATACATGATAAGGGAATAACGTTTAGTGCAAGGTAAAGCCAGCAAAGTCCGATCAAAGATAGTCCGGGGGTCACCAAAGCCCTCTAACAGATCATAAGGTCATAAGGTCATGTTATAGGAGCAGAATTAGACCATTCGGCCCATCAAGTCCACTCCGCCATTCAATCATGGCTGTTCTATCTCTCCCTCCTAACCCCATTCTCCTGCCTTCTCCCCACAACCCCTGACACCCGCACTAATCAAGAATCTATCTACGCCTCAAACATTTCCACTGACTTGGCCTCCACAGCCTTCTACAGCAAAGAATTCCACAGATTCACCACCCTCTGACTAAAGAAATTCCTCCCCATCTCCTTCCTAAAAGAACGTCCTTTAATTCTGAGGCTTTTCGTAGGACCAGGAATCCCCACTCTCCATCACTACCCTGCACACACTAGGAACAAGTTACACGTACACCAAGCCAACTAACCTACCAACCTGCACGTCTTTGGAGTGCGGGAGGAAACCGAAGATCTCGGGGAAAACCCACGAAGGTCATGGGGAGAACGTACAAACTCTGTACAGACGGCGCCCGTAGTCGGGATGGAACCCGGGTCTCCGCGCTGTGAGGCAGCAACTCTACCGCTGCGCCACCGTGCGGCCCTGTGCCTGATGTTCTATGTCATATGCTCCATGTTCTATGGCCTATGATCTACATTCTATGGTCTCCTAATTTGAGGAAAATGTCCTTGCTATTGAGGCAGTGCAGCGTAGGTTCACCAGGTTAATCCCCGGGATGGCGGGACTGTCATATGAGGGAAGATTGGAAAGACTGGGCTTGTATTCACTGGAGTTTAGAAGGATGAGAGGAGATCTTATAGAGACGTATAAAATTATAAAAGGACTGGACAAGCTAGATGCAGGAAAAATGTTCCCAATGTTGGGGGAGTCCAGAACCAGGGGCCACAGTCTAAGAATAAAGAGGAGGCCATTGAAAACTGAGGTGAGAAGGAACTTTTTCACCCAGAGAGTTGTGAATTTGTGGAATTCTCTGCCACAGAGGGCAGTGGAGGCCAATTCATTGGATGGATTTAAAAGAGAGTTAGATAGAGCTCTAGGGGCTAGTGGAATCAAGGGATATGGGGAGAAGGCAGGCACGGGTTACTGATTGTGGATGATCATCCATGATCTACATTCTATGTTACATGTTCCATGTTCTATGTTTTGCATTCTACGTCCAATCATTTATGATCTGTGTTCTATGTTCTGCGTACTATGTTGTATGTTCTACGTTTTTGCCTCTGTGTGCTCTGTTCAATGTTCTATGTTGCATGTTCTATGTTCTGAGCACCCGCTGGGTTACTCCAGCACTTTGTGTCTTTTCATTTGTTAACCAGCACCTGCAGTT
>NC_135953.1:3494793-3520407 GCF_053455715.1 Rhinoraja longicauda | reverse complement strand
ACAGTTTAAGGATAAGGGGGAAGTCTTTTAGGACCGAGATGAGAACGTTTTTTTTCACACAGAGAGTGGTGAATCTGTGGAATTCTCTGCCACAGAAGGTAGTTGAGGCCAGTTCATTGGCTATATTTAAGAGGGAGTTAGATGTGGCCCTTGTGGCTAAAGGGATCAGGGGGTATGGAGAGAAGGCAGGTACGGGATACTGAGCTGGATGATCAGCCATGATCATATTGAATGGCGGTGCAGGCTTGAAGGGCCGAATGGCCTAACTCCAGCACCTATTTTCTATGTTTCTCTGTTCTTGAAGTGTGGGAGGAAACCGGAGCACCCGGGAGAAAACCCACGCAGGTCCACGGGGAGAACGTACAAACTCCGTACAGACAGCGTCCGTGGTCGGGATGGAACCCGGGTCTTCGCGCTGTGAGGCACGTGAAAGATAAAGCACCAGTGGACCGTGGGGGGAACGGGCAGATGGGCGGGCAGGTGGGACGTGCGTGGCCCCGGTGATTTGAACACAAAAATGGCACCTACTCCTGCACCTTGTTCTATCCAGAAACCAGGGGCCACAGTTTAAGAATAAGGGGTAGGCCATTTAGAACTGAGACGAGGAAAACTTTTTCAGTCAGAGAGTTGTGAATCTGTGGGATTCTCCGCCTCAGAAGGCAGTGGAGGCCATTCTCTGAATGCATTCAAGAGAGAGCTAGATCGAGCTCTTAAGGATAGCGGAGTCAGGGGGTATGGGGCGAAGGCAGGAACGGGGTACTGGTTGAGAATGATCAGCCATGATTATATTGAATGGCGGTGCGTACAGGCTTGAAGGCCGAATGGCCTCCTCCTGCACCAATTGTCTGTTGTCTATAAATGCTCCTCTTCAGGGGATGGCTTTGCTGTTTAATGGGAGGACCGGCGCTCCACACGGCACTCCCCCTTTCACTGTTCAACATGGTCGTGACTCACAGTCACATCTGGTAACCATATGGAATCTGGACCGTGCCTCGGCCATGGAACCCCTCCAGCAGCTCTGGGACGGACGGACTCCCTCCCTCCCTCCTCTCCCCCCCCCCTCGCCCTCTGCCAGGGGTACTCCCAAGCTCCAGCGTACGCAGTCAGGTCATGAAAAACAATCTCCGTGTTGCTGGGCCCGACTGCTCAGCATCATGGCCGCGTGCCAATGATTTAGTCTGCCCCTCCGAATCAGGACTCCCCAAACCCAAAGCATTTCACAGGCTCAGTACACACTGCTGACTTAACCTTTCCCAGAGGCAGGCTAACCTCTCTCTCTCTCTCTCTCGCTCTCTCTCTCTCTCTCTCTCTCTCTCTCTCTCTCTCTCTCTCTCTCTCCCTCTCTCTCTCCCTCTCCTTCTCCTCCCCCTCTCCCTCTCCCTCTCCCTCTCTCCCCTCTCCCTCTCCCTCTCCCTCTCTCTCTCCCTCTCCCTCTCCTCTCCCTCTCCCTCTCCCTCTCCCATCTCCCTCTCCCTCTCCCTCTCCCTCTCCCTCTCCCTCTCCCTCTCCCTCTCCCTCTCCCTCTCCCTCGTCCCTCTCCCTCTCCCTCTCCCTCTCCCTCTCCCATTCCCTCTCCCTCTCCCTCTCCCTCTCACTCTCTCCCTCTCCCTCTCCCTCTCCCTCTCTCTCTCCCTCTCCCTCTCCCTCTCCCTCTCCCTCTCCCTCTCCCTCTCCCTCTCCCTCTCCCTCTCCCTCTCTCTCTCCCTCTCTCTCTCCCTCTCCCCCTCTCTCCCTCTCCCTCTCTCTCTCCCTCTCTCTCTCCCTCTCCCTCTCCCTCTCTCTCTCCCTCTCTCTCTCCCTCTCCCTCTCTCTCTCCCTCTCCCTCTCCCTCTCCCTCTCCCTCTCCCTCTCCCTCTCCCTCTCCCTCTCTCCCTCTCCCTCTCCCTCTCCCTCTCCCTCTCCCTCTCCCTCTCCTCTCCCTCTCCCTCTCCCATTCCCTCTCCCTCTCTCCTCTCCTTCCCTCTCCCTCTCTCCTCCCTCTCTCCTCTCTCTCTCTCTCTCTCCCTCTCCCTCTCTCTCCTCTCTCTCTCTCTCTCTCTCTCTCCTCTCCCTCTCCCTCTCCCTCTCTCTCTCCCTCTCTCTCCCTCTCCCTCCCTCTCTCCCTCTCCCTCTCTCTCTCCCCTCTCTCTCTCCTCTCCCTCTCTCCTCTCCCTCTCTCTCCCTCTCCCTCCCTCTCTCCCCTCTCCTCTCTCTCTCCCTCTCCCTCTCCCTCTCTCCCTCTCTCTCTCTCTCTCTGAGCTCGCTGTGTAAACAGAGACCTGGGCATAAAGTTGCCTTAGTCTCTTCCAGCTGCTTCCAGTTAGACAGCTATTAATAATCACTACTTCCCCTCGCACAGAAGTCCTTGCACCTTAAGTGCGTTGCAACTGAACTGTGAACCGAGTCTTCGGGGATCCGCCCTTCTCACGAGCCCCCTCGTCTCGCAGAGCGCTGGGCGCGGTGTCAGGTTGCAGTGGTGTGGGTGGCAGCGAGCGCAGGCTTCCTGTCGAGTAGCTCAGGCATGTTTCCCCCGGACCCTAGGTGGAGAGGAGGGTGGTCTCCTGGTCTCCGGGCGGTACGAGGCTCCCCCTGCACTGTCGTGCGTACGTGTGCACACACGTGTGTCAATCCACCATCTCACCCCGCACCGAGACCGACGGTTTAAACATAGAACATTGGACATTGTAGATGGGCACAGAGTGCTGGAGGAACTCAGCGGGTCAGGCAGCATCTGTGGAGAGACAGAATGGGTGACGTTTGGGGTCGAGACCCTTCTTCAGACCCGTCCTGCCTCACACATAGAAACATAGAAACATAGAAACATAGAAAATAGGTGCAGGAGGAGGCCATTTGGCCCTTCGAGCCAGCACCGCCATTCATTGTGATCATGGCTGATCATCCACAATCAGTAACCCGTGCTGCCTTCTCCCATACCCCTTGATTCCACTAGCCCCTAGAGCTCTATCTAACTCTCCTTTAAATCCCATCCAGTGAATTGGCCTCCGCTGCCCTCTGTGGTTGAGAATTCCACAGATTCACAACTCCCTGGGTGAAAAAGTTATTTCTCACCTCAGTTTTAAATGGCCTCCCCTTTATTCTAAGACTGTGGCCCCTGGTTCTGGACTCCCCCAACATTGGGAACATTTTTCCTGCATCTAGCTTGTCAGTCCTTTTATAATTTTATACGTTTCTATAAGATCCCCTCTTATCCTTCTAAATTCAGTGAATACAAGCCCAGTCTTTCCAATCTTTGACAGTCACGCCCATCCCGGGGATTAACCTTGTGAACTACGCTGCACTGCCTCAATACCAAGGGCGTTCTTCCTCAAATTAGGAGACCATAGAATGTAGATCATAGGCCATAGAACATGGAGCATATGACATAGAACATCGAGCATAGGCCGGCACGGTGGGCGCAGCGGTAGGGTTGCTGCTCACAGCGCCGGAGACCCGGGTTCCATCCCGACTACGGGCGCCGTCTGTACGGAGTTTGCACGTTCTCCCCCGTGACCTGCGTGGGTTTTCTGCGAGATCTTCGGTTTCCTCCCGCACTCTAAAGACGTGCAGGTTTGTAGGTTAATTGCTTGGTGTACGTGTAACTTGTTCCTAGTGTGTGCAGGGTAGTGATGGAGAGTGGGGATTCTGGTCCTACGAAAAGCCTCAGAATTAAAGACGTTCTTTTAGGAAGGAGATTGGGAGGAATTTCTTTAGTCAGAGGGTGGTGAATCTGTGGAATTCTTTGCTGTAGAAGGCTGTGGAGGCAAGTCAGTGGAAATGTTTGAGGCGTAGATAGATTCTTGATCAGTGCGGGTGTCAGGGGTTGTGGGGAGAAGGCAGGAGAATGGGGTTAGGAGGGAGAGATAGAACAGCCATGATTGAATGGCGGAGTGGACTTGATGGGCCGAATGGTCTAATTCTGCTCCTATAACATGACCTTATGACCTTATGATCTGTTAGAGGCTTTTGGTGACCCCCGGACTATCTTTGATCGGACTTTGCTGGCTTTACCTTGCACTAAAACGTTATTCCCTTATCATGTATCTGAACACTGTGGACGGCTCGATTGTAATCATGTATTGTCTTTCCGCTGACTGGTTAGCGTGCAACAAAAGCTTTTCACTGTACCTCGGTACACGTGACAATAAACTGGACTGATCTGAATTATAATGATCATGAGGGATTATAGATCGGGTAGACGCACAGAGTCTCTTGCCCAGAGTAGGGGAATCGAGGACCAGAGGACATAGGTTCAAGGTGAAGGGGAAAACATTTAATAGGAATCCGAGGGTTAACTTTTTCACCCAGAGGGTGGTGGGTGTATGGAACAAGCTGCCCGGAGGAGGTAGTTGAGGCTGGGACTATCCCCATCGTTTAAGAAACAGTTAGACAGGTACATGGATAGGACAGGTTTGGAGGGATATCTTTAGTCAGAGGGTGGTGAATCTGTGGAATTCATAGCCACAGAAGGCTGTGGAGGCCAAGTCAGTTGTTATATTTAAGGCAGAGATAGATAGATTTTTGATTAGTGCGGGTGTCAGGGGTTAAGGGGAGAAGGCAGGAGAATGTGGTTAGGAGGGAGAGATAGATCAGCCATGATTGAATGAATGAATGAATGAATGAATAAGTTATTGGTCATGTATGCATCTAGAGTTTTTTGGAGATACAGCGCGGAAACAGGCCCTTCGGCCCACTGAGTCCGCGCCGACCAGCGATCCCCGCACATTAACACTATCCTACACACACTAGGGACAATTTTTACTTTTACCCAGTCAAGGTAGTTGAGGCCAGTTCATTGGCTATATTTAAGAGGAAGTTAGATGTGGCCCTTGTGGCTAAAAGGATCAGGGGGTATGGAGAGAAGGCAGGTACGGATACTGAGTTGGATGATCAGCCATGATCATATTGAATGGCGGTGCAGGCTCGAAGGGCTGAATGGCCTACTCCTGCACCTACTTTCTATGTTTCTAATTAACCTGCATACCTGTATGTCTTTGGAGTGTGGGAGGAAACCGAAGATCTCGGAGAAAACCCACGCAGGTCACGGGGAGAACGTGCAAATCCCAAGGAATGTGGAGTGTATCTCTAGAAAATCTACAAGGAATGTGCCTTGGAGCTCCGCTCACAAATGACACCACAAACATACAATTAAGAACAGTTAACAATGGCGGGGAATTGTTAGTCTTAAGAAGGGTCTCGACCCGAAATGTCACCCATTCCTTCTCTCCTGAGATGCTGCCTGGCCCGCTGAGTTACTCCAGCATTTTGTGAATAAATACCTTCGATTTGTACCAGCATCTGCAGTTATTTTCTTATATAACAATGGCGGGGTAGACTTGATGGGCCGAATGGCCCTAATTCCTGCTCCTATCACGCATGACTCACGGTCTTATAACATATAACATATAACAACTACAGCATGGAAACAGGCCTGTCCGGCCCTACCAGTCCACGCCGACCATTCTCCCTGACCTAGTCTCATCTACCTGCACTCAGACCATAACCCTCCAATCCCCTCCTATCCATATACCTATCCAATTTACTCTTAAATAATAAAATCGAGCCAGCCTCCACCACTTCCACCGGAAGCCCATTCCACACAAGCCACAACCCTCTGAGTAAAGAAGTTCCCCCTCATGTTACCCCTAAACCTTTGTCCCTCAATTCTGAAGCTATGTCCCCTTGTTGGAATCTTCCCCACTCTCAAAGGGAAAAGCCTACCCACGTCAACTCTGTCCGTCCCTCTCAAAATTTTAAAAACCTCTATCAAGTCCCCCCTCAACCTTCTACGCTCCAAAGAATAAGACCCAACCTGTTCAACCTCTCTCTGTAGCCTAAGTGCTGAAACCCAGGCAACATTCTAGTAAATCTCCTCTGTACCCTCTCCATTTTGTCGACATCCTCCTATAATTTGGCGACCAGAACTGCACACCATACTCCAGATTCGGCCTCACCAATGCCCTGTACAATTTCAACATTACATCCAACTTCTATACTCGATGCTCTGATTTATAAAGGCAAGCATACCAAACGCCTTCTTCACCACCCTATCCACATGAGATTCCACCTTCAGGGAACAATGCACAGTTATTCCCAGATCCCTCTGTTCCACTGCATTCCTCAATTCCCTACCATTTACCCTGTACGTCCTATTTTGATTTGTCCTACCAAAATGCAGCACCTCACACTTATCAGCATTAAACTCCATCTGCCATCTTTCAGCCCACCCTTCCAAAAGGCCCAAGACTCTCTGTAGACTTTGAAATCTACCTCACTATCAACTACTCCACCTATCTTAGTATCATCTGACATGGACCAAAACGCAGGCAGGTGGGACTGGTGTAGAAGGGACATGTCGGTCGGTGGTGCGGGCAGGTTGGACGGATGGAACCGTTTCCACGCTGTATGACAATAGACAATAGGTGCAGGAGGACGCCATTCGGCCCTTCGAGCCAGCACCGCCATTCAATGTGATCATGGCTGATCATTCCCAATCACTACCCCCGTTCCTGTCTTCTCCCCATACCCCCTGACTTCGCTATCCTTAAGAGCTCTATCCAGCTCTCTCTTGAATGCATCCAGAGAATTGGCCTCCACTGCCCTCTGAGGCAGAGAATTCCACAGATTCACAACTCTCTGACTGAAAAAGTTTTTCCTCATCTCAGTTCTAAATGGCCCACCCCTTATTCTTAAACTGTGGCCACTGGTTCTGGACTCCCCCAACATTGGGAACATGTTTCCTGCCTCTAACGTGTCCAACCCCTTAATAATCTTATACGTTTCGATAAGATCTCCTCTCATCCTTAGTGACTGTACGACTCGATGAGGAGTGGAGTGAAGGTGTCGTTTCCTCATTGTGCTGGTAATCTCCCTGTGAATGGGAGCTTGTGTTCCACCACCACGGACACGCCCCGGGGGGCCTGAGTCACGGAGGGAGGGAGGGAGGGAGGGGGCGGCTGCCAATGAGATTGGGAAGTGGTCAGCAGAGAAGTCACAACTTGTTACGGCTCAATAGAGGGCTATGATTCATTACGGAGGGAGGTTCTGGAGAGGGCCAACAGAAACAAAATGGGGCTGGAGGCAAGAGGGGCAGATCGCCCTCAGGTCAAGGCCTCCCTGTACATGGACGTTGTCGCCGTCTTCTGCTCGGATCCAGGGTCGGTCCGCAGACTGATCAGCGTCTGCGACCAGTTTGAGTCGGCCACGGGGCCAGGGGTAAACCGCAGGAAGAGCGAGGCCATGCTCTTTGGCAACTGGCCCGACCGATCTTCCATCCCCTTCACCATCAAGCCTGACTTCCTGAAGGTGCTGGGGATCTGGTTCGGGAAGGCTGAGGCGTGTAACAAGAATTGGCTGGAGCGGATAGCCAAGGTGGGGAAGAAGCTGGAGGTGTGGAAGCAGCCCTCCCTCTCCATCACGGGGAAAAACCTGGTCATCAGGTGTGAGGTGCTCTCGGGGCTTGCTGTACTTGGCGCAAGTGTGGCCCGTCCCTCCCTCCCACGCCAAGGGGATCACCCGGGCCGTCTTCCACTTCATCTGGGGGTCGGCGATGGACCGGGTGCGACGGGCCCACAATGCACAAGTCGGCAGACAACGGGGGTAAAAGCGTGCCCAACGTCGCCCTCATCCTGATGGCCACCTTCGTGTGTGGCTGCATCAGGCGGAGCGCAGAGCCAAGGCACGTGGGCACCAAATGCCACTACCTGCTGAGGTTCTACCTGTCCCCGGTGTTGCGAAGGATGGGCCTGGCGCAGATGCCAACGCAATGTGCCAGTCAGCTGGACATTGCCGAACCATCTGTCTTTTGTGGACAGGTTCTTCCGGACCAACACCTTTGACCACAAGTCCATCGGGCAGTGGTCAGCACGGAACGTCCTGCAGGCACTGCAGGGGAATGATTCCATGGATCCTGTGGCGTGGTTCCCAGAGCAGACAGCCCAGCTTGTCTGGCAAAATGCCTCATCGCCAGTACTCACCAACAAGCACCAGGACCTGGCTTGGCTGGCGGTGAGGGGAGCCCTCTCAGTCAGATCCTTCCTGCACCGCCGGAACCTCACTACCAGCGCACGCTTCCCCCGGGACGGCTGCTACGGAGAGGAGACGGTGGCCCACCTCTTCACAGAGTGTGGATTTGCAAAGAGAGTCTGGAGAGGTCTGCAGGGGTCCCTGTCACGATTCATTCCGAGCCGCTCCGTCACAGAGGACTCTGTGATCCCAGGACTGTTCCCAGGGACGCATTCGGAGACTGACATCGAGTGCTGCTGGAAGGTCATCAACTCGGTGAAAGACGCTCTTTGGTCTGCCCGAGCTTTGTTGGCCACCCGGCAGAGCGAGCTGTCCGTCAAGGAATGTTGCCGACTGGCCCGCTGCAGACTGCAGGAGTACGTGCTGAGGGACGCACTGAAGCTTGGTGCAGCCAACGCTAAGGCCCTGTGGGGGAGGAGCACAGTCTAGGGTCCTTCCGCTGCTGGACATGGGGGGGGCAGGGTGTGGTGGAGAGAGACGCCCCTCCAAATAAGGGATACTGGGTAAATGTCTGTAAACGTAAGTAAATGTATGTAAATTTGGAAGTGAATGCCTGTATCGAATGTGTAACCCCCAGAAATGTCGGATGGGCTTGTTAAAAAAGATGATGTTTTGTAAGCGATATTTATTACTTGAATAAAGTATTTTTTGATATAAAAAAAAAAAGAAAAGATCGCCCTGGGATGGCAGAGTGCCGGAGTAACTCAGCGGGTCAGGCAGCATCTGTGGAGGACATGGATAGGTGACGTTTCACAGAGTGCCGGAGTAACTCAGCGGGTCAGGCAGCATCTGTGGAGAGAAGGAATGGGTGACGTTTCACAGAGTGCTGGAGTAACTCAGCGGGTCAGGCAGCATCTGTGGAGAGAAGGAATGGGTGACGTTGCAGGTCGAGACCCTTCTTCAGTCTCGACCCAAAACGTCACCCATCCAGTTTGGTTTCAGTTTAGTTTAGAGATACAGCGCGGAAACAGGCCCCTTCAGCTCACCGTGTCCGCGCCGACCAGCGATCCCTGCACACTAACACGATCCTACACCCCCTGGGGACAATTTTCACATTTGCCCAGCCAATTAACCTACAGACATGCACGTCTTTGGAGTGTGAGAGGAAACCGAAGATCTCGGAGAAAACCCACGCAGGTCACGGGGAGAACGTACAAACTCCGTACAGACGGCACAAGTAGTTGGGATGGAACCTGGGTCTCCGGCGCTGCATTCGCTGTAAGGCAGCAACTCTACCGCTGCGCCACCGTGACCGCCGCCATCGAAACCTTTCTTCAATCTCGACCCGGAACGTCACCCATTCCTTCTCTCCACAGATGCTGCCTGACCCGCTGAGTTACTCCAGCACTCTGTGAAACGTCACCTATCCATGTTCTCCACAGATGCTGCCTGACTCGCTGAGTTACTCCAGCATCTTGTGTCTATTTGTCCATCTTTGACTGCACCATTTCCAAAGTCCAAACTCCGTTCGCTCAGTCCTTACTTCCTCTACTTCCTTAGAAGACGTTTCGAGTCGAGACCCTTCTTCAGACCGAGAGGCAGGGGAAAGGGCGGTCTAGAGATAGGGAGGTGTGAAAATGAGACATCAAAGGGGATGCGAATCATGGTAAATGTAGAATGGATCGCTGTTGGCTGAGGTGCAGGATGACAACGAGGCAGATAATCGGTAACGTTTAATCAGGACACTTGTGTTACTCCAGCATTTCGTGTCTATCTTTGGTTTAAACCAGCACCTGCAGTTCCTTCCTACACAGCTGCACATAGAATATAGATTCATAGAGTGACACAGAGTGGAAACAGGCCCTTCGGCCCAACTCGCCCACACCGGCCAACAATGTCCCAGTTACACTAGTCCCACCTGCCCGCGCTTGGTCCATATCCCTCCAAACCTGTCCTATCCATGTACCTGTCTAACTGTTGGGATAGTCCCAGCCTCAACTACCTCCTCTGGCAGCTCGTTCCATACACCCACCACCCTCTGTGTGAAAAAGTTACCCCTCGGATTCCTATTAAATCTTTTCCCCTTCACCTTGAACCTATGTCCTCTGGTCCCCTACTCTGGGCAAGAGACTCTGTGCATCTACCCGATCTATTCCTCTCATGATTTTGTACACCTCTATAAGATCTCCCCTCATCCTCCTGCGCTCCATGGAATAGAGTCCCAGCCTGCTCAACCTCTCCCTGTAGCTCACACCCTCCAGTCTTGGCAACATCCTCGTAAATGGCAGGACCCTCTTAAAACAGGGAACAGAGAACATAGAACGTATGTCCGGCATAGTGGCAGAAACTCCCAGTCCAGTTCAGTTTAGTTTATTGTCACGTGTACCGAGATACAGTGAAAATCTTTTGTTGCGCGCTAACCAGTCAGCGGAAAGACGATACATGATTACAATCGAGCCGTCCACTGTGTACAGATACATGATAAGGGAATGACGTTCAGTGCAAGTTAAAGCCAGCAAAGTCCAATCAAGGATAGTCCGAGGGTCACCAATGAGGTAGATAGTAGTTCAGCACTGCTCTCTGGTTGTGGTAGGATGGTTCAGTTGCCTGATAACAGCTGGGAAGAAACTGCCCCTGAATCTGGAGGTGTGCGTTTTCACACTTCTGTACCTCTTGCCTGATGGGAGAGGGGAGAAGAGGGAGTGGCCGGGGTGAGACTGGTCCTTGATGATGCTGCTGGCCTTGCCGAGGCAGCGTGAGGTGTAGATGGAGTCGATGGAAGGGAGGTTGGTTTGTGTGATGGTCTGGGCTGCGTTCACTATTCTACGCGATTTCTTGCGGTCTTGGATGGAGCTGTTCCCAAACCGTGCTGTGATGCGTCCCGATAAAATGCTCTCTGTGGCGCATTTGTCGAAGTTGGTGAGAGTTGTTGGAGAGTTGAGGGCCGCGACCTGCAAGGGGAGCCACCGAGCCGGCCCTGGCTGGTCCCCCGAGACCAAAGACCGTGAGGATGGAGCCGGTGATGACAACGGACGTGAGGGGTGAGGAGTGAGGCCGGAGAAGAGGAGAGGGTTGGCCGCGGGCAGGGTTGTCAACTATCTCACTCCCAAATATGGGACAAAGGGTGACGTCACCGCCCCGCGCCCCACGTGACCTCACCCAGCCAGCGGCCACGTGCTCCCGCTCCCGCTACGCAACCTCCGTTAGGCCGCGACCGGGCCACCCCTGCCCCGGCCTACAGTGTCCAGGCCTACACTGTCCGGGTCTAAAGCGGCCCTCGGGCCTCCAGTGCCCGGGCTTACAGCGCCTCCCGGGTCTACAGTGTCCCCCGGGCCTACTCGTTCCGGGCCTACACTGTCCCCTGGGCCTAGAGTGTCCGGGCCTACAGTGCCACCCGGGCCTACACTATCCGGGCCTACACTATCCGGGCCTACACTGTCCGGGCCTACACTGTCCGGACCTACACTGTCCGGACCTACACTGTCCGGACCTACACTGTCCGGGCCTACACTGTCCGGGCCTACACTGTCCGGGCCTACACTGTCCGGGCCTACACTGTCCGGACCTACACTGTCCGGACCTACACTGTCCGGACCTACACTGTCCGGACCTACACTGTCTAGACCTACACTGCCCGGACCTGCACTGTCCAGGCCTACGGTGTCCAGACCTACACTGTCCGGGCCTACACTGTCCGGGCCTACACTGTCCGGGCCTACACTGTCCGGGCCTACACTGTCTGGACCTACACTGTCCGGACCTACACTGTCCGGACCTACACTGTCCGGACCTACACTGTCTAGACCTACACTGCCCGGACCTGCACTGTCCAGGCCTACGGTGTCCAGGCCTACACTGTCCGGGCCTACAGCGCCCCCCGGCCCTACAGTGTCAGGGCCTACAGCGCCCCCCCCCCCCCCCGGGCCTAATACAGGACAAGGGCGGTCCCATACGGGACAAACCAATTTAACCCAATATACGGGATGTCTCGGCTAACACAGGACAGTTGGCAACCCTGAGCTGTGGGAGGCTGCCACCCCCTGGGGATCAAAGATGAACGGGCGTGGAGAGGAGAGGGACGTGGGTTCACTGGTCGATCCACACGTCCAAGGAAGGCAACGGCTGGAGGCCCCACAGCAGCCTGGGGCTCGCCTGAATCGGGCACCGCTCATAACACCTGGAGCACAGACTAGACTGTTCCTGTACACTGTCCTGCCAATAGGGGATATGTTCAGGTCTGGCAATGCATGACTGGACTGTTTGTTTAGAAAAGAATTTCACTGTGTGTTTGGCCACAAGTTCAGAAGAAGATTGGAGCAGAATTAGGCCATTCGGCCCATCAATGCAGGAATGCACGATGCAGGAAAAATGTTCCCAATGTTGGGGGAGTCCAGAACCAGGGGCCACAGTCTAAGAATAAAGGGGAGGCCATTTAAAACTGAGGTGAGAAAAAAACCTTTTCACCCAGAGTTGTGAATTTGTGGAATTCTCTGCCACAGAGGGCAGTGGAGGCCAATTCACTGGATGGATTTAAAAGAGAGTTAGATAGAGCTCTGGGGGCTAGCGGAATCAAGGGATATTGCAATCAAGATAGAGCTGGATAGAGCTCTTAAGGATAGCGGAGTCAGGGGGTATGGGGAGAAGGCAGGAACGGGGTACTGATTGTGGATGATCAGCCATGATCACAATGAATGGCGGTGCTGGCTCGAAGGGCCGAATGGCCTCCTCCTGCACCGATTTTCCATGTCTGTGTTTCTAAGTCTATTCTGCCATTCAATCATGGCTGATCTATCTCTCCCTCCTAACCCCACTCTCCTGCCTTCTCCCCATCACCTCTGACACCCGCACTAATCAAGAATCTATCTAACGGTGCATTAAAAATATCCATTGACTTGGCCTCCACAGCCTTCTGTGGCAAAGAATTCCACAGATTCACCTCTCCACATCCACTCTATCCGGGCCTTTCACTGGGAAGGATGTTGAGACTCCCTTCAACGTCAAATGTTCCAGTGAAAACAATCCAAGTTTGTCCAATCTCTCCTGATCGTTAACATCCGTTAATCCAGCAGTATTCTGGTAAACCTTTTCTGCTTCCCTCTCCAAAGCCACCACATCTTTCCTGTAATGGGCCCAACATAATCACATCAAGCTGCATCATGACTTCCTGACTCTTACACTCAATGCCCTGATTAATGAAAATAAGCATTTGCATTCTGAGGAAGGGTCCCAACCCAAAACGTCACCTATCCATGTTCTCCACAGATGCTGCCTGACCCGCTGAGTTACTCCAGCACTCTGTGAAACGTCACCTGTCCATGTTCTCCACAGATGCTGCCTGACCCGCTGAGTTACTCCAGCACTCTGTGAAACGTCACCTATCCATGTTCTCCACAGATGCTGCCTGACCCGCTGAGTTACTCCAGCACTCTGTGAAACGTCACCTATCCATGTTCTCCACAGATGCTGCCTGACCCGCTGAATTACTCCAGCACTCTGTGAAACATCACCTATCCATGTTCTCCATGATTGATAGTGATCAGCCATGATCCCATTGAATGGCGGTGCTGGCTCGAAGGGCTGAATGGCCTACTCCTGCACCTATTGTCTATTGTCTATTGTCTATTGTCCACAGATGCTGCCTGACCCGCTGAGTTACTCCAGCACTTTGTATCTAATGTTGGCATTAACCAGCATCTGCAGTTCCCTGCTACATCTAATGGACCTGGGGGCCTGATCGCTTTAGTACGCTGCCTTTACATTTGCCAAGAAGCAAGTGAAAAGATTAATTTTGTAGCCACTGTAATCGTGCGTCTGATAGGCAGCAAGGAGACTGTTTCACAGGCCGGTCCCGATAAGATAGAGGCCTGTTCTCACAAAATATCCAAGGACACCCAGCAGCCACGGTGAAAGGAGTCGTTTATACACCTCAGGAATAAAAAAAACGCCCTACTCGCTTAATGTTTGAGTCTGTTCCAAAAGACGAGACCATCTACACTTGTAAACAATCGAGCTGCAACATCCTCAACATTGACTCAAAATGCTGGAGAAAGTCAGCATCCCTCCAGAGATAGACAATAGACAATAGACAATAGGTGCAGGAGGAGGCCATTCGGCCCTTCGAGCCAGCACCACCATTCAACGTTATCATGGCTGATCATCCTCAATCAGTACCCCGTTCCTGCCTTCTCCCCATACCCCCTGACTCCGCTATCCTTAAGAGCTCTATCTAGCTCTCTCTTGAATGCATTCAGAGAATTGGCCTCCACTGCCTTCTGAGGCAGAGAATTCCACAGATTCACAACTCTCTGACAGAAAAGGTTTTTCCTCATCTCAGTTCTAAATGGCCTACCCCTTATTCTTAAACTGTGGCTGTGGGAACATGTTTCCTGCCTCTAACGTGTCCAATCCCTTAATAATCTTATACATTTCGATAAGATCTCCTCTCATCCTTCTAAATTCCAGGAGCATTTCATTCCAAAAAGGAAGAAAGATTCTAAGGGAAGTAGGAAGCCGCCGTGGCTGGCAAGGGAAGTTAGGGATGGAATAAAACTAAAAGAAAAGATGTTTTACACAGCAAAGAGTAGCCGGAAGCAGGAGGATTGGGAAACTTTCATAAGACAACAGAAGTTAACAAAACGGGCAATACGGGCTGAAAAGATGAAGTACGAGGGGAAGCTGGCCAAGAATATAAAGAAGGACAGTAAAAGCTTCTTTAGGTATGTTAAGAGAAAAAGAGTAGCAAAGTCAAATGTGGGTCCCTTGAAGGCAGAATCGGGTGAAATTATTATGGGTAACAAGGAAATGGCAGAAGAGTTGAACAGGTACTTCGGATCTGTCTTCACTAAGGAAGACACAAACAATCTCCCAGATGTACTGGAGGACAGAGGATCTAGGGGGGTAGAGGAAATGAAAGAAATTTGCATTAGGCGAGAAATAGTATTGGGTAGACTGATGGGACTGAAGGATGATAAATCCCCTGGGCCTGATGGTCTGCATCCCAGGGTCCTCAGGGAGGTGGCTCTAGAAATAGTGGACGCATTGGTGATCATTTTCCAATGTTCAATAGATTCAGGATCAGTTCCTGTGGATTGGAGGATAGCTAATGTTATCCCACTTTTCAAGAAAGGAACAAGAGAGAAAACAGGTAATTATAGACCAGTTAGCCTGACTTCGGTGGTGGGAAAGATGCTGGAGTCAATTGTTAAAGAGGTAATAACGGTGCATTTGGATAGCAGTAAAAGGATCAGTCCAAGTCAGCATGGATCTATGAAAGGGAAATCATGCTTGACCAATCTTCTGGAATATTTTGAGGATGTGACAAGTCAAATGGATGAAGGGGAGCCAGTGGATGTAGTGTATCTAGACTTAAAGAAAGCCTTTGATAAGGTCCCACACGGGAGATTGTTGAGCACAATTAGAGCACATGGTATTGGGGGTAGGGTGTTGACATGGATAGAGAATTGGTTGGCAGACATGAAGCAAAGAGTAGGAGTAAACGGGTCCTTTTCAGAATGGCAGGCAGTGGCGAGTGGAGTGCCGCAAGGCTCAGTGTTGGGGCTGCAACTGTTTACCATATATATTAATGATTTGGATGAAGGAATTAGAACTAACACTAGCAAGTTTGCGGATGACACAAAGCTGGGTGGCAGTGTAAATTGTGAAGAGGATGTTAGGAGATTGCAGGGTGACCTGGACAGGTTGAGTGAGTGGGCAGATGCGTGGCAGATGCAGTGTAGTATAGATAAATAATAATATGTACAATACCAAAAAAACACAAACAAACCATCCACCATAATACAAACTAAAACAAATATTCTTAAATACGAAATCTACGGAATTTTAAATGACTATTTATGGGCGTCACGGTGGCGCGGCGGTAGAGTTGCTGCCTCACAGCGCCGGAGACCCGGGTTCCACCCCGACTACGGGCGCTGTCTGTGCGGAGTTTGTACGTTCTCCCCGTGACCTGTGTGGGTTTTCCCCGGGTGCTTCGGTTTCCTCCCACACTCCAAAGACGTGCGGGGTTTTGTAGGTTAACAGGATTGGTATAAGTGTAAAATTGTCCCTAGTGTGTGTGTGTGTGTAGGAGTGTGTGTGTGTGTGTGTAGGATAGTGTTAGTGTGCGGGGATCGCTGGTCGGTGCGGAACTGAGATGAGACAAAACTTTTTCAGTCAGAGAGTTGTGAATCTGTGGAATTCTCTGCCTCAGAAGGCAGTGGAGGCCAATTCTCTGAATGCATTCAAGAGAGAGCTGGATAGAGCTCTTAAGGATAGCGGAGTCAGGGGGTATGGGGAGAAGGCAGGAACGGGGTACTGATTGAGAATGATCAGCCATGATCACGTTGAATGGCGGTGCTGGCTCGAAGGGCCGAATGGCCTCCTCCTGCACCTATTGTCTATTGTCTATTGACTTGCGGGTCTGTGCGGACTTGGTGGGCCGAAGGTCCCGTTTCCGCGCGGCGTCTCGAAACTAAACTGAACGAAACTATTTCACAAACTTTGTTATTGATGCATCCCACCTCCCCACCTCGCGGTGCCCAGCGGTCCCGGAAATCCCCCAGGGTGCCCGTGGACAGCGCGCGGTACCTCTCTAGTACCACCCGGGCACGGACGTAACGTAACCCCGGAAAAGGGGCGGGCAGCCGTCTCGGGCAGAGCCCTCTTCCGCCTGGCGCCGTGACTCGCGGATGGCCAGCTTGGCCAGGCCCAGGAGCAACCCAACCCAAACCAGGACATCCTCGGCCCTGCTACCCTCTCCTCGTTCCACCCTTTCCCCACCCTCGCTTCCTTCCCCGGAGGCGGTGAGATGTTGTTGAGGGTGAGGACAGGTTCTGCCAGCTGGAGGGCAATGCTAGTATTCAGAAATGTGTACAAAATCATAGGCGGAACAGATCGGGTAGACGCACAGAGTCTCTTGCCCAGAGATGGGGAATTGAGGACCAGAGGACATAGGTTCAAGGTGAGGGGGAAAAGTTTAATAGGAATCTGAGGGGTGACATTTTCACACAGAGGGTGGTGGGTGTATGGAACAGGCTGCCAGAGGAGGTAGTTGAGGCTGGGACTATCCCATCGTTTAAGAAACAGTTGGACAGGTACATGGATAGGACAGGTTTGGAGGGATATGGACCAAGCGCAGGCAAGTGGGACTAGTGTAGCTGGGACATTGTTGGCCGGTGTGGGCGAGTTGGGCCGAAGGGCCTGTTTACACACTGTGTCACTCTATGACTAGTGTAGATAATAGACAATAGGTGCAGGAGTAGGCCATTCGGCCCTTCGAGTCATGACTAATGCTAATGTATCTAGACTTCCAGAAAGCCTTTGATAAGGTCCCGCACGGGAGATTGGTGACTAAAATTAGAGCACATGGTATTGAGGGTAGGGTGTTGACATGGATAGAGAATTGGTTGGCAGACAGGAAGCAAAGAGTAGGAGTAAACGGGTCCTTTTCAGAATGGCAGGCAGTGGCGAGTGGAGTGCCGCAAGGCTCAGTGTTGGGGCCGCAACTGTTTACCATATATATTAATGATTTGGATGAAGGAATTAGAAGTAACACTAGCATGTTTGCAGATGACACAAAGCTGGGTGGCAGTGCGAACTGTGAAGAGGATGTTAGGAGGTTGCAGGGTGACCTGGACAGGTTGAGTGAGTGGGCAGATGCGTGGCAGATGCAGTATAATATAGATAAATGTGAGGTTATCCACTTTGGCGGCAAAAACAAGGAGGAAGATTATTATCTCAATGGAGTTAGGCTAGGTAAGGGGGAAGTGCAGCGAGAATTCCACAGATTTACAACTCTCTGAGTGAAAAAGTTTTTCCTCATCTCCGTTCTAAATGGCCTACCCCTTATTCTTAAACTGTGGCCCCTGGTTCTGGTCTCCCCCAACATTGGGAACATGTTTCCTGCCTCCAGCGTTTCCAATCCCTTAATAATCTTATATGTATCTAGAAGATCCCCTCTCATCCTTCTAAATTCCAGTGTATACAAGCCTAGTTGCTGTAAACAAGCCTAGTAGCTGGGACATTCATATCATATATATACTGCCGGAAACAGGCCTTTTCGGCCCACCAAGTCCGCGCCGCCCAGCGATCCCCGTACATTAACACTATCCTACACCCACTAGGGACAATTTTTACATTTACCCAGCCAATTAACCCACAAACCTGTACGTCTTTGGAGTGTGGGAGGAAACTGAAGATCTCGGAGAAAACCCACGCAGGTCACGGGGAGAACGTACAAACTCCGTACAGACGGCGCCCGTAGTCGGGATGGAATCCGGGTCCCTGGCGCTGCGAGGCAGCAACTCTACCGTGCAGCACCCGTAGTCAGGATCGAACCTGAGTCTCCGGCGCTGCATGCGCTGTAAAGCAGCAACTCTACCGCTGCGCTACCGTGCCGCCCTTGTTGGGCCGATGTGGGTGAGTTGGGCCGAAGGGCCTGTTTCCACACTGTATCACTCTATGACTAGTGTAGCTGGGACATTGTTGGGCCAGTGTGGGAGAGTTGGGCCGAAGGGCCTGTTTCCACACTGTATCACTCTATGACTAGTGTAGCTGGGACATTGTTGGGCTGGTGTGGGCGAGTTGGGCCGAAGGGCCTGTTTCCACACTGTATCACTCTGTAACTCTACTACTACACCTTGGCACACACACACACACGCCGATAAACTGGACTCAAACTCAAATCCTCTGGCTGAGTGAGGTTCCTTGCCTGCTTTTGATTATCGACTTGTTGCCATTGAGCGTAATCTCTGGAGGCTGCTGGAGATAGCTGGAAGCAGACACAGGGTTGTGGGAACCCCAGCTCAGAGGGAGCGACGCTGGTGGGTCACCCCTGGTCAGCTGCCCCCCTCCCCCCCGCCTCCCCCCTTGGCGGGCCGACCAAGTGTCCTTGGCTGGCGTGTCAGGCCGTCTGTGCGTGTGTGTGTGTGCAGCTGGTGTGGAACGGCATTCTTGGCACCGCCCGCCCTTTGTCTGCCCCATGCCCGCTCCGAAACAACAGGCCAAGCCATTGGCCGCAAGTGGAATACTTGGAGCTTATCTGCGCTCAGCTGGGAGCAGAGCCAGTTTCTCAGCGAGCGTTTTTTCCCCTCCCACCCACCTTCCCACCAACCCCCCTCCCGTCCCCCCCACCGCCCCCCACGACCTGCCTTCCTCCAGCGACGCTTCACGCCCTGAGAATTCACTCCATGCGTTTCCAACCCCCACCTCAATCCGCCCGACAGCAAGGTCTCACAACCCCCTGTTTCTTCCACAAACAAAGACCCTCCCCCCCCCCCAAATTTCACAAGTTCATAAGTTCTAGGAGCAGAATTAGGGCGGTCACGGTGGCGCGGCGGTAGAGTTGCTGCCTTACAGCGAATGCAGCGCCGGAGACTCGGGTTCCATCCCGACTACGGGCGCCGTCTGTACGGAGTTTGTACGTTCTCCCCGTGACCTGCGTGGGTTTTCTCCGAGATCTTCGGTTTCCTCCCACACTCCAAAGACGTGCGGGTTTGTTGGTTAATTGGTGTAAATGTAAAAATTGGCACTAATGGTTGAAGGATGGTGTTAGTGTGCGGGGATCGCAGGTCGGCGTGGACTCGGTGGGCCGAAGGGCCTGTTTCCGTGCTGGATCTCTAAAACTAAAGGGTGCTGGCAAAGTTACAAAGTCCCCCCAACGACACAACGGTGATCGGGCTGACCACCAATGGTGATGAAACAAAATACAGAGTGGAGGTGCAGAACCTGGCGGACTGGTGCTCTGATAACAACCTGTCCCTAAATACCACCAAGAACAAAGAGCTGATCATCAACTTCCGTAGGTCACACAACGGGGAATACGCCCCGATCTCTATCAATGGGGACAGTGTGGAGAGAGTGTCCAAGTTTCTGGGCACTCACATTTCGGAGGACCTAACATGGTCCACTAACACTGCTGCGCTGGTCAAGAAGGCACAGCAACGACTGTTCTACCTAAGAACACTGAAAAAGTCCGGTCTACCCCAACAGCTGCTGACGACCTTCTACTGCTGCACCATAGAGAGCATCCTAACGCATGGCATCCCTGTGTGGTACCTCAGCTGCACAGAGGGAGGGAGGAGAGCTCTTCAGCGGGTAGTCCATAGAGCTCAGAGGACCATCGGAACACAGCTACCAGCCTTGGAGGGCATCTACAACACACGATGCCACAGAAAAGCCACCAGCATCCACAAAGACTCTTCACACCCCTGCGACAGTCTGTTCGAACTTCTACCATCGGGCAGATGATACAAGGCCTTCTACGCCCGCACCTCCAGACTCAGGAATAGCTCCATCCCCAGGGCCATAGCTGCCATGAACCGATGCTGCTATAGACAATAGACAATAGACAATAGGTGCAGGAGGAGGCCATTCGGCCCTTCGAGCCAGCACCGCCATTCAATGTGATCATGGCTGATCATTCTCAATCAGTACCCCGTTCCTGCCTTCTCCCCATACCCCCTGACTCCGCTATCCTTAAGAGCTCTATCCAGCTCTCTCTTGAATGCATTCAGAGAATTGGCCTCCACTGCCTTCTGAGGCAGAGAATTCCACAGATTCACAACTCTCTGACTGAGAAAGTTTTTCCTCATCTCCGTTCTAAATGGCCTACCCCTTATTCTTAAACTGTGGCCCCTTGTTCTGGACTCCCCCAACATTGGGAACATGTTTCCTGCCTCTAACGTGTCCAACCCCTTAATAATCTTATATGTTTCAATAAGATCCCCTCTCATCCTTATATAAATTC
This sequence comes from Rhinoraja longicauda, assembly GCF_053455715.1. Lineage (NCBI taxonomy): Eukaryota > Metazoa > Chordata > Chondrichthyes > Rajiformes > Arhynchobatidae > Rhinoraja > Rhinoraja longicauda. Next base: position 3,499,721 of record NC_135953.1, on the reverse strand, counting down.
CAGTGTATACAAGCCCAGTAGTATAGTTAACCTCCTCTGCCTGTATCTCCATGCCCCTCCAATCCCTGCAGAATCATGGTGACATTCAACACTCATGCACTCATTCTGCATTATTTTAGACTAGTTAAAGTCATACATTGTGGAAACAGGCCCTTCGGCCCAACTTTGCTCTCGCCGGCCAACAATGCCCCAGCTGCACTAGTCCCACCTGCCTGCGTTTGGCCCGTATCTCTCCGAACCCGTCCTATCCACGCACCTGCCCAAAAGCCCGGTGAAATGCCCGAATTGGGTGGATGTGGAGAGGATGTTTCCACTAATGGGCGAGTCTCGGATCAGAGGGGGTCACAGAGGGAATAAAAGGACGTTCCTTTAGAAAGGAGACGAGGAGGAATTTCTACAGTCCGAGGGTGGTGAATCTGTGGAATTCTTTGCCACAGAAGGCTGTGGAGGCCAAGTCAGTGGGTATTTATAAAGAGGGGATTGACAGATTCTTGTTCAGTGCAGGTGTCATGGGTCACGGGGAGAAGGCAGGAGAATGGGGTTAGGAGGGAGAGATAGATCAGCCATGATTGAATGGCGGAGTAGACTTGATGGGCCGAATGGCCTAATTCTGCTCCTAGAATTTACGAACATAGAAACATAGAAAATAGGTGCAGGAGTAGGCCATTCGGCCCTTCGAGCCTGCACCGCCATTCAATATGATCATGGCTGATCATTCAACTCAGTATCCCGTACCTGCCTTCTCTCCATACCTCCTGATCCCTTTAGCCACAAGGGCCACATCTAACTCCCTCTTAAATATAGCCAATGAACTGGCCTCAACTACCTTCTGTGGCAGAGAATTCCACAGATTCACCACTCTCTGTGTGAAAAAAAACTTTCTCATCTCGGTCCTAAAAGCCTTCCCCCTTATCCTTAAATTGTGACCCCTTGTTCTGGACTTCCCCAACATCGGGAACAATCTTCCTGCATCCAGCCTGTCCAACCCCTTAAGAATTTTGTAAGTTTCTATAAGATCCCCCCTCAATCTTCTAAATTCCAGCGAGTACAAGCCGAGTCTATCCAGTCTTTCTTCATATGAAAGTCCTGCCATCCCAGGGATCAATCTGGTGAACCTTCTCTGTACTCCCTCTAAGGCTAGAATGTCTTTCCTCAGATTAGGAGACCAAAACTGTACGCAACATGAAGAGTTTCAAGCAGTAATTGGGGTGTTTTTTTCAATCCTTGTTGCTGCAAAATCCTGCCCATTGTTTTCTTGACGTTAGTAAATTTGTTTCCAGATAATATGTTTCTTTAAAACCTCGCTGTGTTTTTGTGCTCAGATTGTTGTGACTTTGAGTTTCCTTTCTCAGAACCATTATCTCATTAGAATCGCTAATCCTGGACTAGCGACATTCCCATCCAACTTTTCCAGCTTCCAGCATCTGATTCCAAATCCTGTTGCCCTCAGGATTCAATGAGAAAAATGCCTGGAGCAATCTTTGGGAAACTCCTCAAAAGAATTTTTATACGCTTCCATATTTCCTTCTGCAGTTGTACAGGGCCCTAGTGAGACCGCACCTGGAGTACTGTGTGCAGTTGTACAGGGCCCTAGTGAGACCGCACCTGGAGTACTGTGTGCAGTTGTACAGGGCCCTAGTGAGACCGCACCTGGAGTACTGTGTGCAGTTGTACAGGGCCCTAGTGAGACCGCACCTGGAGTACTGTGTGCAGTTGTACAGGGCCCTAGTGAGACCGCACCTGGAGTACTGTATCCAGTTGTACAGGGCCCTAGTGAGACCGCACCTGGAGTACTGTGTGCAGTTTTGGTCTCCAAATTTGAGGAAGGATATTCTTGCTATTGAGGGCGTGCAGCGTAGGTTTACTAGGTTAATTCCCGGAATGGCGGGATTGTCATATGTTGAAAGACTGGAGCGACTCGGCTTGCAGACACTGGAATTTAGAAGGATGAGAGGGGATCTTATCGAAATGTATAAGATTATTAAGGGGTTGGACACGTTAGAGGCAGGAAACATGTTCCCAATGTTGGGGGAGTCCAGAACAAGGGGCCACAGTTTAAGAATAAGGGGTAGGCCATTTAGAACGGAGATGAGGAAAACTTTTTCAGTCAGAGAGTTGTGAATCTGTGGAATTCTCTGCCTCAGAAGGCAGTGGAGGCCAATTCTCTGAATGCATTCAAGAGAGAGCTAGATAGAGCTCTTAAGGATAGCGGAGTCAGGGGGTTTGGGGAGAAGGCAGGAACGGGGTACTGATTGAGAATGATCAGCCATGATCACATTGAATGGTGGTGCTGGCTTGAAGGGCCGAATGGCCTCCTCCTGCACCTATTGTCTATTGTCTATTGTCTAAGATCCCCCTCTCGTCCTTCTAACTTCCAACGAATACAAGCCCAGTCGACCCATTCTTTCATCATAAGTCAGTCCCGCCATCCCGGGAATTAACCTGGTGAACCTACGCTGCACTCCCTCAATAGCAAGAATGTCCTTCCTCAAATTAGGAGACCAAAATTGCACACACTACTCCAGGTGCGGTCTCACCAGGGCCCTGTACAACTGCAGTAGGACCTCCTTGCACATAAACTCATATCCTCTCGCAATGAAGGCCAACATGCCATTGGCTTTCTTCACTGCCTGCTGTACCTGCATGCTTAATTTCAATGCCGGACATCTTCCACATGCAGGTTGCTTGGTGTTGACTTCAGTAAAATTGTTAATTATTTGTTGGTTAATTAGCTCAGTTTATTGTCACGTGTACCGAGGTACGGTGAAAAGCTTTTGTTGCGTGCTAACCAGTCAGCGGAAAGACAATACATGATTACAATCGAGCCGTCCACAGTGCGCAGATGAATAGACAATAGACAATAGGTGCAGGAGTAGGCCATTCGGCCCTTCGAGCCAGCACCGCCATTCATGGCTGATCATTCACAATCAGTACCCCGTTCCTGCCTTCTCCCCATACCCCCTGACTCCGCTATCCTTAAGAGCTCTATCTAGCTCTCTCTTAAAAGCATCCAGAGAATTGGCCTCCACTGCCTTTTGAGGCAGAAAATTCCACAGATTCACAACTCTCTGACTGAAAACGTTTTTCCTCATCTCCGTTCTAAATGGCCTACCCCTTATTCTTAAACTGTGGCCCCTGGTTCTGGACTCCCCCAACATTGGGAACATGTTTCCTGCCTCTAACGTGTCCAATCCCTTAATAATCTGATATCAAATGATAGAAAGGAATAATGTTTAATGCATGATAAAGTTGTATCTGTAAACTAAATAAACTTAATGTAATAGTTTCAACTTGAAGCCTGCCATCCCTCCCCCCACCCCCCCCCCCTCAAAGTCTTCTTGCTTTCCAAAGAAAATAAAAGCTAATTTCTGACTGAGATTCAGAAACAATTGGCAAAAGTGAATTTAGTCGGCCAAACGGATTTTGTGTAATTTTCCACAAGCTTCTCCCAGAGTTGCTCAAATCTTTACCTCCCACTCCCATTCCCACACTGACCTTTCTGTCCTGGGCCTCCTCCATGGTCAGAGTGAGGCCCAGCGCAAATTGGAGGAACAGCACCTCATAGAGAGTCATAGAGTGATACAGTGTGGAAACAGGCCCTTCGGCCCAATCCGCCCACACCGGCCAACAATGTCCCAGCTACACTAGTCCCAGCTACACTAGTCCCACCTGCCTGCGCTTGGTCCATATCCCTCCAAACCTGTCCTATCCATGTACCTGTCCAATTGTTTCTTAAACGATGGGATAGTCCCAGCCTCAACTGCCTCCTCTGGCAGCTTGTTCCATACACCCACCACCCTCCGTGTGAAAGAGTTACCCCTAGGATTCCTATTAAATCTTTCACCTTTAGTTTGTTTGGTTTTAATTTCAGAGATACAGCGCGGAAACAGGCCCTTCGGCCCACCGGTGCTGGCGATGCTGGCTCGAAGGGCTGAATGGCCTACTCCTGCACCTATTGTCTATTGTCTATTGCCCAGCGATCCCCGCACATTAACACTATCCTACATTCGCTAGGGACAATTTTTACATTTACCAAGCCAATTAACCTACAAACCTGCACGTCTTTGGAGTGTGGGAGGAAACCGAAGATTTTTTTTAGATTTTTTAGATTTAGATTTAGTTTCAGAGATACAGCACGGAAACAGGCCCTTCGGCCCACCGGGTCAGCGCCGCCCAGCGATCCCCGCACATTACCACTATCCTACACACACTAGGGACAGGTTTTTTTTAACATTTGCCCAGCCAATTAACCTACAAACCTGCACGTCTTTGGAGTGTGGGAGGAAACCGAAGGTCTCGGAGAAAACCCACGCAGGTCACAGGGAGAACGTACAAACTCTGTACAGACAGCGCCCGTAGTCGGGATGGAACCCGGGTCTCCGGCGCTGCATTCGTTGTAAGGCAGCAACTCTACCGCTGCGCCACCGTGACCGCACAAAACACCCGCACTAATCAGGAGTCGATCTGTCTTTGCCTTAAAAATATCCACTGACTTGGCCTCCGGAGGTCGTCGCGCGGCGGTCGATGACGGCGCCGACCGACCGAAGCAGACGGACACGTGGAGGTGAGGACAAAGGGTGGGGGGGTGGGACCGCCGTGAGGGGGGGGGGAGAACAAACGGGGTCCCAGCGTGGGGGGGATTTTGTGACTTTGTCAGCGCCCTTTATATGGCGACTATTTGCATACCTTGGGAATGCAAGCAAAGAATCTCAATAGACAATAGGTGCAGGAGGAGGCCACTCGGCCCTTCGAGCCGTTGAGTATAGGAGCAAAGAGGTCCTTCTGCAGTTGTACAGGGCCCTAGTGAGACCGCACCTGGAGTACTGTGTGCAGTTTTGGTCTCCGAATTTGAGGAAGGATATTCTTGCTATTGAGGGCGTGCAGCGTAGGTTTACTAGGTTAATTCCAGGAATGGCGGGACTGTCATA
>NC_135953.1:3487293-3489793 GCF_053455715.1 Rhinoraja longicauda | reverse complement strand
CAGGTTACTGAGTTGGATGATCAGCCATGATCATATTGAATGGCGGTGCAGGCTCGAAGGGCCAAATGGCCTCCTCCTGCACCTATTTTCTATGTCTATGTTTCTATCTCATAGCAAGGTCAACGTTCAACCCACCACACCGTGACCATCTCCGACCCTGCCCGATCCCAACCCAGCAATGAATGGGTTAACCTACATGAGCGTTTGTCAGCACTGGGCCTGTACTCGCTGGGAGTTTGGAGATACAGCACGGAAACAGGCCCTTCCGCCCACCCGGTCCATAGAAACATAGACAATAGGTGCAGGAGGAGACCATTCGGCCCTTCGAGCCAGCACCGCCATTCATTGTGATCGTGGCTGATCGTCCACATTCAGTAACCCGTGCCTGCCTTCTCCCCATATCCCTTGATTCCACTAGCCCCTAGAGCTCTATCTAACTCTCTCTTAAATCCATCCAGTGAATTGGCCTCCACTGCCCTCTGTGCCAGAGAATTCCACAGATTCACAACTCTCTGGGTGAAAAAGTTCCTTCTCACCTCAGTTTTAAATGGCCTCCCCTTTATTCTTAGACTGTGTTCTGTGGGTAACCGAGATAAGTGTTGGATATAGCTACACAAAGAGTTTCATGGGCTGGAGCGAAACGGTTAAAGCTCTCTGTCTCTGTCTCTGTCTCTGTCTCTGTCTCTGTCTCTGTCTCTGTCTCTGTCTCTGTCTCTGTCTCTGTCTCTGTCTCTGTCTCTGTCTCTGTCTCTGTCTCTGTCTCTGTCTCTGTCTCTGTCTCTGTCTCTGTCTCTGTCTCTGTCTCTGTCTCTGCCTCTGTCTCTGTCTCTAACACTCCTAAGTGGCGGCACGGTGGCGCAGAGGTCGAGTTGCTGCCTCACCGCGCCGGAGACCCGGGTTCGATTCCAACGTCGGGCTGTCCTTGCGGAGTTTGCACGTTCTCCCTTTGACCGCGCAGCTTTCTCCGGGTGCTCCGGTTTCCTCCAACACCACAAACACGCGCAGGTTTGTCGGCTAATTGCCCCTCTGTGAATTGCCCTGTTCGTGTGAGGAGTGGATGTGAAAGTGGGAGGACGTAGAATTACTGTGTACAATAGACAATAGGTGCAGGAGGAGGCCATTCGGCCCTTCGAGTCAGCACCGCCATTCAATGTGATCATGGCTGATCATTCTCAATCAGTACCCGTTCCTGCCTTCTCCCCATACCGCCTGACTCCGCTATCCTTAAGAGCTCTATCTAGCTCTCTCTTGAATGCATTCAGGGAACTGTACGGTGGGGGGAATGTTCAGGGATCGCTGGTCGGCGCGGACCCGGCGTGCCGAAGGGCCTGTTTCCACGATGTATGATTATATGTAGGCTTGTACTCGCTGGAATTTAGAAGACTGAGGGGGGATCTTATTGAAACATATAAAATTCTTAAGGGGTTGGACAAGCTAGATGCGGGAAGATTGTTCCCGATGTTGGGGAAGTCCAGAACCAGGAGTCACTGCTTAAGGATAAGGGGGAAGTCTTTTAGGACCGAGATGAGAAAACATTTCTTCACACAGAGAGTGGTGAGTCTGTGGAATTCTCTGCCACAGAAGGTAGTTGAGGCCAGTTCATTGGCTATATTTAAGAGGCATTTAGATGTGGCCCTTGTGGCTAAAGGGATCAGGGGGTATGGAGAGAAGGCAGGTTCGGGATACTGAGCTGAATGATCAGCCATGATCATATTGAATGGCGGTGCTGGCTCGAAGGGCTGAATGGCCTACTCCTGCACCTATTTTCTATGTTTCTATGTTTCTATACGAATCTATCTCTGACCTGACACACAAAATTTATTTTTGACTAATCATCAGACAAACTTGACCCATGGTATTTATTCACAAAATGCTGGAGTAACTCAGCGGGGCGGGCAGCATCAATATACACTAGAATTTAGAAGGATGAGAGGGGATCTTATCGAAACGTATAAGATTGGGCGGCACGGTAGCGCAGCGGTAGAGTTGCTGCTTTACAGCGAATGCAGCGCCGGAGACTCAGGTTCGATCCTGACTACGGGTGCTGCACTGTAAGGAGTTTGTACGTTCTCCCCGTGACCTGCGTGGGTTTTCTCCGAGATCTTCGGTTTCCTCCCACACTCCAAAGACGTACAGGTATGTAGGTTAATTGACTGGGTAAATGTGAAAATTGTCCCTAGTGGGTGTAGGATAATGTTAATGTGCGGGGATCACTGGGCGGCACGGACTTGGAGGGCCGAAAAGGCCTGTTTCCGGCTGTATATATATGATATGATGATATGATTATTAAGGGGTTGGACACGTTAGAGGCAGGAAACATGTTCCCAATGTTGGGGGAGTCCAGAACCAGGGGCCACAGTTTAAGAATAAGGGGTCGGCCATTTAGAACGGAGATGAAGAAAAACTTTTTCACTCAGAGAGTTGTGAATCTGTGGAATTCTCTGCCTCAGAAGACAGTGGAGGCCAATTCTCTGAATGCATTCAAGAGAGAGCTAGATAG
>NC_135953.1:3471556-3486793 GCF_053455715.1 Rhinoraja longicauda | reverse complement strand
GTCGCCGGACGAGTCGCTGCGACCCACCGCCCTCAGCTACCCGCCCTCGGCCGACGGCTTTGCCAACGCCTTCCAGCCCCCCGGTCGGTCCCTGTACTCGGGGCCGGACCTGATGTTCCAGGAGGCAGTGAACCACCCATCACTGCCCGTCCATCCCCACCCTCTGGGATCACACCACCTGCAAACCCCGCACCCATTCTTCTCGCCTCAACACCGCGACCCCCTCAATTTCTACCCCTGGGTCTTGCGGAACCGACTATTCGGACATAGGTTTCAAGGTAAGTCGTGATCTATTCAGTCTGAAGAAAGGTCTCGACCCGAAACGTCACCCATTCCCTCTCTCCTGAGATGCTGCCTGACCTGCTGAGTTACTCCAGCATTTTGTGAATAAACGTCTTCGATTTGTACCGGCATCTGCAGTTATCTTCTTATATTAATTCAGGACAGATTGATACAACTCCAGGATATGTAGACCAGGGGCATGTGTACAGGGACAAGTTAGTGTTTAAAACCCTAAGTGTTTAACACCTGAACTATAACGTGTGAGAAAATAACTGCAGATGCTGGTACAAATCAAAGGCATTTATTCACAAAATGCTGGAGTAACTCAGCGGGTCAGGCAGCATCTCAGGAGAGAAGGAATGGGTGAGACTCTTCTTCAGATCCTTCTTAATTCCCTCTCTCCTGAGATGCTGCCTGACCCGCTGAGTTACTCCAGCATTCTGTAAAATAAGCACCTAAACTATAACGCGTGTGAATTATCTACAGTAAACATATTAACTGTGCTGTGCGGATGAACTACGGACCCGGCTGAGAAATATGTATGAATTGATAAACCAACAAAATGTTTTCATAAGAAGTAGAAATTTTAGCATTCTCTATATATATATAAATGTTATATTTTTAACTAGTTACGGCCAAACACGCAGAATATGATATATATAATTTTTGTAAAGCACGCTGTATTTAATTTAGAGTAAGAAAATAACTGAAAATAGTGTAAGAAAATATCTGAAGAAGGGTCTCGACCCGAAACGTCACCCATTCCTTCTCTCCTGAGATGCTGCCTGACCCGCTGAGTTACTCCTGAATTTTGTGAACTAGATTTAATTGATGTACTTAGCTAGTTAGTGCTGTACTAACATAATCTATGATATATATATATGCACATATAGAAAGTGTATGTACCATATTATATTCAATTTATATACTCAGCTAGTTACGGCTGAATTTATAATATGCATGTGGCGTGCTATGTGTGATTTATATATTTAGATAGTTAGGACTGTATGTACAGAATTTATATTATTTTATAATTGTAATACACACACATATGCAAAATTATATATATATATAATATAACGTACAAATACACACACACACACACACACACATATATATATATTACGTACAAATACACACACACACACACACACACACACACACACATATATATATATTACGTACAAATACACACACACACACACACACACATATATATATATATATATATATTACGTACAAATACACACACACACACACATATATATATATATATATTACGTACAAATACACACACACATATATATATATATATATATATATATATAACGTACAAATACACCCACACACACATATATATATATAACGTACAAATACACACACACACACACATATATATATATATATTACGTACAAATACACACACACACACACATATATATATATATATATATTACGTACAAATACACACACACATATATATATATATATATATATATATAACGTACAAATACACCCACACACACATATATATATATATAACGTACAAATACACACACACACACACACACACACACACACATATATATATATACATAACGTACACACACACACACACATATATATATATATACACATAACGTACACACACACACACACACACACACACACACACACACACACATATATATATATATATAACGTACAAATACATACTGTATACAGCGCACTTTATAGAATTTATATTTAGCTAATTCGAACTAATATTCTATGTGTACATTATATGCATTCTATGTAGTTATAAGGAATGTCACCCATTCCTTCTCTCCCGAGATGCTGCCTGACCTGCTGAGTTACTCCAGCATTTTGTGAATAAATCGATTTGTACCAGCATCTGCAGTTATTTTCTTATACTATGTAGTTATAAGACGTACATATATTAATAATAATAATAATGCATTACATTTATATAGCGCTTTTCAAACACTCAAAGACGCTTTAAATATTAAATATTAAATATAAATTACAATATATAAATTACAATATATAAATAGGTAGGACTGCACATACAGATTCTGTATATAAATTATATAACTATACTATGGTAATAAAATCCATGAATTATAAACTATAATTAAAGACGATATATTACTACACTATGATATGTATCCGTGATATGGAAAGATATTTAAAAGTACTCAGCATCTAGAATCCGTATTTAGAGAGTGCTAACGTAAAACTAATATACGCTCATATATATTATAACGACGTGCATCCGTGTGTGACAATTCTGAAGAAAGTGTGTAACAATTCAGTCCGGAGAAGGGTCTGGACCCGAAACGTCACCCATCCCTTCTCTCCTGAGACCGAAATGCTGAGTTACTCCAGCATTTTGTGAGATAAATACCTTCGCGTGAGACAATTGTCACAGTTGTACGTCTGTTAAAGCCAATAGAGTTTATATATTTGTATTTGTTAAATGAAGGGTAGTTTTAACATTGGCGATAGTGGGTGATTTTATCCCGCTGGTTGTGATTTGCAGATTAATATAACTCCAATCTAGTTGCACAAAACGCATGTGAGTGCCATTCCTTATTTCATATATCTTTCACCGAAGCCCAGCTTTGATTACATTTGACTTCATGTCTGGTTGAGAACTAAATTAAGACAGCCGGGTCTCGACCCGAAGCGTCGTCACCCGTTCCTTCTCTCCAGAGATGTTGGCCCTGTCCCGCTGAGTTACTCCAGCATTTTTTTTTGTCTGTCTTCAGACAACAGATTGTCACCTTTGTTTGTTAGCGAGAGAGGGGTGGAAATGAGTTTTGTTGCGTTAGTAAACGAACTCGCTCTCGGTCTGTTATAGTTTACAAATCAAAGCCCGAGGCCGCGGTAGAATGTGTCATACAGACGAAGAAGTCAGACTAGACAAGTTTTGAGTTAATTTAATGGAGCTAAGAAGTGCCGGCGAGTACAACGAATCTATCGTATTTACACAGAATAACCGGTCTTTAATCTAAAAGGCGCTTTTGCAGGTTGTAAAGAAATCTCCAGAAGTAGATTTTAAATAAATACTGAGTTTGTATCCAACGACTAAATCGACAATTTGACAGGTGAAGGATTATATTTTCCCGATAAACGGTGGGTGGGAATTATTAAGAGTTCCCAATTGGAAATAGAGTCTCGGAATTAAAAACAAAACACGGATAATTACTGCCACTGTAATTAATTGTAGGCACCGTGGACTGCAGATGCGGGAACTTCGAGCAAGGCACAACGTTCTGGAGGAACTCAGCGGGTCAGGCAGCATCTGTGGAGGGAATAAACAGGCGACGTTTCGGGTCGGTTCCCATCTGAGTTCCTCCAGCATCATCTATTTTTTTTCTGCTGCGATTTTCGGACAAGAAAAATTAATCTTCAAACATACCCAGAAAGATTAGATTCTGATGTCAAAATAACTACATCCACGGCGTTTCTTCAACTATCAAATATTCTTGCTATTGAGGGCGTGCAGCGTAGGTTTACTAGGTTAATTCCCGGAATGGCGGGACTGTCGTATGTTGAAAGACTGGAGCGACTAGGCCTGTATACACTGGAATTTAGAAGGATGAGAGGGGATCTTATCGAAACGTATAAGATTATTAAGGGATTGGACACGTTAGAGGCAGGAAACATGTTCCCAATGTTGGGGGAATCCAGAACCAGGGGCCACAGTTTAAGAATAAGGGGTAGGCCATTTAGAACGGAGATGAGGAAAAACTTTTTCAGTCAGAGAGTTGTAAATCTGTGGAAATCGCTGCCTCAGAAGGCAGTGGAGGCCAATTCTCTGAATGCATTCAAGAGAGAGCTAGATAGAGCTCTTAAGGATAGCGGAGTCAGGGGGTATGGGGAGAAGGCAGGAACGGGGTACTGATTGAGAATGATCAGCCATGATCACATTGAATGGCGGTGCTGGCTCGAAGGGCCGAATGGCCTCCTCCTGCACCTATTGTCTATTGTCTGTAGGAAGGAACTGCAGATGCTGGTTTAAACCGAAGATAGACACAAAATGTTGGAGTAACTCAGCAGGTCAGGCAGCATCTGTGGAGAGAAGGAATAATGGGTGACGTTTTAGTCGAGAAGCGAAATCTGAAGAAGGGTCTTGACCCGAAACGTCACCCATTCCTTCTCTCCAAAGAAGAGCAGCCTGTCCCCGCTGAGTTACTCCAGCATTTTGTGTCCAACGCGTTCTCGATTCCAACGACAATCCAACTGTAAAATAATTCGCAACGAGAGATACAGAGACGACTTTTAGCCTGGTCGGCGAACTGGGATACAATCTCGAAATCGATCCACACCGTCCCAGGAAACTATGCACAGTTTAAGAATAAGGGGTAGGCCATTTAGAACGGAGACGAGGGAAAACTTTTTCAGTCAGAGAGTTGTGAATCTGTGGAATTCGCTGCCTCAGAAGGCAGTGGAGGCCAATTCTCTGAATGCATTCAAGAGAGAGCTAGATAGAGCTCTTAAGGATAGCGGAGTCAGGGGGTATGGGGAGAAGGCAGGAACGGGGTACTGATTGAGAATGATCAGCCATGATCACATTGAATGGCGGTGCTGGCTCGAAGGGCCGAATGGCCTCCTCCTGCACCTATTGTCTATTGTTTATTCCTAAACAAGGCTAGTGTGTGGGAGACGTGCGTGGGTGAGGGACGGAGAGAGAGGGGATGCAATGGGTTAGATTAATCAATATTCATAGCGCCGGGGTTATAAGCTGCCCAAGCGAAACATGAGGGATCTGTTCTAAATCTCTCCAAATCACAGTCTACATCTCTCGTTTCCCTTTCCCCTGACTCTCAGTCTGAACAGGGCAGGTAACCCGGGCCCCGGGGCAATAGGATTCAACTGGACACTTGTAAACTGGTCGAGAGAGAAAATGCTGGAGTAGCCCAACAGATCAGGCAGCATCTCTGGAGAACATGGTCTGAAGGCGGAAGGGTCTCGACCCGAAACATCACCTATCTATGTTCTCCACAGATGCTGCCTGATCCGCTGAGTTACTCCAGTACTTTGTGTGAGGGCCATTCAATAGACAATAGGCAATAAACAATAGGTGCAGGAGTAGGCCATTCGGCCCTTCGAGCCAGCACCGCCATTCAATGTGATAATGGCTGATTATTCTCAATCAGTACCCCGTTCCTGCCTTCTCCCCATACCCCCTGACTCCGCTATCCTTAAGAGCTCTCTCTCGCTCTCTCTTGAATGCATTCAGAGAATTGGCCTCCACTGCCTTCTGAGGCAGAGAATTCCACAGATTCACAACTCTCTGACTGAAAAAGGTTTTTCCTCATCTCAGTTCTAAATGGCCTACCCCTTATTCTTAAACGTTGGCCCCTGGTTCTGGACTCCCCCAACATTGGGAACATGTTTCCTGCCTCTAACGTGTCCAACCCCTTAATAATCTTACACGTTTCGATAAGATCTCCTCTCATCCTTCTAAATTCCTGTGTATACTAGCCTAGTCGCTCCAGTCTTTCAACATATGACAGTCCAGCCATTCCGGGAATTAACCCAGTAAACCTACGCTGCACGCTCAAGATAGAAAATTGCCGGTGCTGGATTATGGCTCACAGTTGGAAAAAAAAGAGTGGGATTAGCCGGAGACACAAGAGACTGCAGACAGTCATTGAGTGACACAGCGCGGAAACGGGTCCTTCGGCCCAACTTGCCCACACCAGTCAACGTGCCCCATCTACACTAGTCCCACCTGCCCGCGTTCGGCTCATATCCCTCTAAACCTGTCCTGTCCATGTACCTGTTTAAACGTCGTTTAAAGATAGACACAGAATGCTAGGAGTAACTCAACTCAACTCAACTGGAGAAAAGGAATGGGTGACATTTCGGGTCGAGACCCCTCTTCAGACAAGATTTTTCTTCAACTTTGCGGTACATAGAAACACAGAAATTAGGTGCAGGAGGAGGCCATTTGGCCCTTCGAGCCAGCACCGCCATTCAAAATTATCATGGCTGATCATCCACAATGAATACACAGTTCCTGCTTTCTCCCCATATCCATTGATTCCCTTAGCCCGAAGAGCTAAATCTAACTGTCTCTTGAAAACGAGAGATGTAGACGGCGATTTAGAGAGTTATAGAACAAATGCCTCCTCTGGCAGCCCGTACCATACACGCACCACCCCTTTGTATAAAAAAGGTTACCCCTCAGGTTCCAATTAAATCTTCGCTGGAATTTAGAAGATTTAGAAGATTGAGGTGGGATCTTATAGAAACTTACAAAATTCTTAAGCGGTTGGACAGGCTAGATGCAGGAAGATTGTTCCCGATGTTGGGGAAGTCCAGAACAAGGGGTCACAGTTTAAGGATAAGGGGGAAGTCTTTTAGGACCGAGATGAGAAAAAAAATTTTCACACAGAGAGTGGTGAATCTGTGGAATTATCTGCCACAGAAGGTAGTTGAGGCCAGTTCATTGGCTATATTTAAGAGGGAGTTAAATATGGCCCTTGTGGCTAAAGGGATCAGGAGGTATGGAGAGAAGGCAGGTACAGGATACTGAGTTGGATGATCAGCCATGATCATATTGAATGGGGGTGCAGGTTCGAAGGGCCGAATGGCCTACTCCTGCACCTATTTTCTATGTTTCTATGTCGTCCCCCCCCCCACCTTCATCTTGAACCTATGTCCTCTGGTCCTCGATTCCCCTACTGTGGGCAAGAGACTCTGTGCATCTACCCGATCTATTCCTCTCATGATTTTGCACACCTGTACGTTGGAATCTTGTGCATAACACAAAGTGCCGGAGGAACTCAGCGGGTCAGGCAGCGTCTGTGGAGGGAAATGTTCCGGCGACTGAAAAGGGGTCCCGACCCGAAACATCGTCTATTTTCCTCCACGTATATCTAGGTTTGTAGGTCAATTGACTTCTGTAAGAATAACAGTCTAAAAATAAAGGGGAGGCCATTTAAAACCGAGGTGAGAAAAATCTTTTTCACCCAGAGAGTTGTGAATCTGTGGAATTCTCTGTCACAGAAGGCAGTGGGGGCCAATTCTCTGAATGCATTCAAGAGAGAGCTAGATAGAGCTATTAAAGATAGCGGAGTCAGGGGGTATGGGGAGAAGGCAGGAACGGGGTACTGATTGAGAATGATCAGCCATGATCACGGTGAATGGCGGTGCTGGCTCGAAGGGTCGAATGGCCTCCTCCTGCACCTATTGTCTATTGTCTATTGAAACATGGTCTATTCTCCTCAACGTACAGGTTCGTAGGTTAATTGACTTCTGTAAATTGTACTGTGTGGTCGGTTTATACTCGCTGGAATTTAGAAGATTGAGAGGGGATCTTATAGAAACTTACAAAATTCTTAAGGGGTTGGACAGGCTCGAAGGGCCGAATGGCCTCCTTCTGCACCTATTTTATATGTTTCTATGAACTGCAGACGGGTCAGGCAGCATCTCTGGAGAGGCGGAATGGGCAATGTTTCGGGTCGAGACCCTTCTTCATATCTAGCGTAGAGTTAGTGTACGGGGTGGGGGGTCGCTGGTCGGGGCGCTGTATCTCTAAACTAATCTAAAAGTTGATGCCTGAACCGCTGAGTTACTGCGATAGTTTGTATGTTTTGCTGGACATTAGAAACATAGAAATATAGACAATAAGTGCAGGAGTAGGCCATTCAGCCCTTCGAGCCTGCACCGCCATTCAATATGATCATGGCTGATCATCCAACTCAGTATCCCGTACCTGCCTTCTCTCCCTACCCCCTGATCCCTTTTAAATATAGCCAATGAATGGCCTCAACTACCTTCTGTGGCAGAGAATTCACAGATTCACCACTCTCTGTGTGAAGAAATGTTTTCTCATCTCGGTCCTAAAAGACTTCCCCCTTATCCTAGATAGGAGCAGAATTAGGCCATTCGGCCAATCGAGTCTACTCGGCCATTCAATCATGGCTGATCTATCTCTCCCTCCTAACCCCATTCTCCTGCCTTCTCCCCATAACCCCTGACACCCGGACTTAATTCGGTTCAAACCGAGCGGCCTCTTTCGTACCTTAAATAACAAACAGCCAAAAATGCGTAGAAGGGGGGGGGGGGGGGGGGGGGGGAGAGGGGGCGCTGTTTAGTTTAGTTTTAGTCTAGAGACAGCGCGGAAACAGGCCCTTCGGCCCACCGGGTCCGTGCCGCCCAGCGATCCCCGCACATTAACACTATCCTACACCCACGAGGGACAATTTTTACATTTATACCAAGCCAATTAACCTAAAAAACCTGCGCGTCTTTGGAGCGTTGGAGAAACCGGAGCACCCGGAGAAAACCCGCGCGGGTCACGGGGAGAACGTACAAACTCCGTACAGACAGCGCCCGTAGTCGGTTTGGAACCCGGGCATTCGCTGTAAGGCGGCAACTCTACCGCTGCAGTCGGGATAATTAGGAGCGGGGGAATCTCCCGGCTGTAGGGTTTGGAGGGTGTTTAGATGAGCATTTGTCTCGCCGTTCCTGACGATTTAAATGCGGCTTGTGGATAGATGCCGGAGGATTTGAAGGTGTGGACTGACGCGCAGTAGACAGGCGCCGTTTGATGCAAACAACGAGAACTAGTGAATTCCCCAAGGCAGAATCAAATCACCACACTACCTGTCACTTGTATAAACATTTAAACATAATTCCTGGGCACTACTCAGTTTGAAGAAGGGTCTCGACCCGAAACGTCACCCGTTCCTTCTCTCCAGAGATGCTGCCTGACCCGCTGAGTTACTCCAGCGATTTGTGTCTACCTTCGGTGTAAATCAGCATCTGCAGTTCATTCCTACACGTTATGTCTCCCTGTTATTATTTAAAACCCTCGTTTCCATTTACCCCGTCTCAATAGACAATAGGTGCAGGAGGAGGCCATTCGGCCCTTCGAGCCAGCACCGCCATTCAATGTGATCATGGCTGATCATTATCAATCAGTACCCCGTTCCTGCCTTCTCCCCATACCCCCTGACTCCGCTATCCTTAAGAGCTCTATCTAGCTCTCTCTTGAATGCATTCAGAGAATTGGCCTCCACTGCCTTCTGAGGCAGAGAATTCCACAGATTCACAGCTCTCTGACTGAAAAAGTTTTCCCCCCATCTCTGTTCTAAATGGCCGACCCCTTATTCTTAAACTGTGGCCCCTGGTTCTGGACTCCCCCAACATTGGGAACATGTTTCCTGCCCCAAACATGTCCAACCCCTTAATAATCTTATACGTTTCGATAAGATCCCCTCTCATCCTTCTAAATTCCAGTGTATACAAGCCTAAAGTCTCGCTCGTTAAATTGTAGAGATACGGCCCTTCGGCCTGGCCGACCGGCGATCCCCGCACACTAACACTATCCCACACACACTGGGGCCAATTTACAATTTTACCGAAGCCAATTAACCTACAAACCTGCACGTCTTTGGAGTGTGGGAGGAAACCGGAGCGCCCGGAGAAAAACCCACGCGGGTCACGGGGAGAACGTACAAACTCCGTACAGACAGCACCCGAAGTCGGGATCGAACCCGGGTCCCCGGCGCTGTGAGGAAGCGACTCTACCGCTGCGCCACCTTATTGGGAACTCATTAAGGATACTTTAATCTGATTAAAAGACGAGGATTAAATTTTCCTACTGAGACTGAGGCTTTCTTTGTTAAAAAAATGTAGACTTCCTAAAATATACCGCATTGGCAATCTGTTGAATGTCATTGATTAGTAATGTAAATGTTAGAAATAGCTACACGCGTAAAATAGATTCCCATTTAGTGAAGGAGGGAACTACAGATGCCGGCTTATACCGAAGACAAGAAGGGTCTCGACCAGAAACGTCACCAGTTCTTTCTCTCCGGAGATGCTGCCTGTCCCACTGAGTTACTCCAGCATTCTGTGTCTATCTTCACTACTCAGTAAGTCAGTCTCAGTCTCAGTCTCAGTCTCTCAGTCTCAGTATCTCAGTCTCAGTCTCTCAGTCTCAGTCTCTCAGTCTCAGTCTCAGTCTCAGTCTCAGTCTCTGTCTCAGTCTCAGTCTCTCTCTCAGTCTCTCTCTCTCTCTCTCTCTCTCTCTCTCTCTCTCTCTCTCTCTCTCTCTCTCTCTCACACACACACACACACAATTATTTCCAACAATTCCTTAAGACAACATAGTCATAGTGTGATACAGTGTGGAAACAGGCCCTTCGGCCCAACTCGCCCACACCGGCCCAACAATGTCCCAGCTACACTAGTCCCAGAGTGATACAGTGTGGAAACCTGTGTGGAATGATCAGCCATGATCACATTGAATGGCGGTGCTGGCTCGAAGGGCCGAATGGCCTCCTCCTGCACCTATTGTCTATTGTCCATTGAAACAGGCCCTTCGGCCCAACTCGCCCACACTGTCCCAACAGGCCCCGTCTACACTAGTCCCACTTGCCTGCGCTTGGTCCAATCCCGCCAAACCTGTCCGATTCACGCACCTGTCTAAATATTTCGTGGACGTTGGGATAGTCCCAGCCTCACTTTCCTCCTCTGGCAGCTCGTTCCACACACCCACCACCCTCTGTGTGGAGACGTTTACAGTCGCTGGAGAAAAGTGCCCGTTTAAGTGCAGTCTCAGCTGGAAGGCAGCGAAGGTTTGAATGGTTATCGTAATGTGAAGGCAGATGTAATTACCGACACACAAGGAGTTGCAGATAGAGACATAGTCGGACAGCACCGAGACTGGCCCTTCGGCCCAACTCGCCCATCACAAGGAGCCCCGTCCAAACTAGTCCCGTTTGTCCGAAGGGAACCGACCCGAAACGTCACCTATCCATGTTCTCCACAGATGCTGCCTGACCCGCTGAGTAACTCCAGCACTTTGTGCCCCATTTGCCCGCCTGTGGCCCAGATCCCTCTAAACTTTGTGTGGGAAGGAACTGCAGACGCTGGTTTACGCCGAAGACAGACACAAGATGCTGGAGTAACTCAGTGGGTCAGGCAGCATCTGTGGAGAACATGGATAGGTGACGTTTCACAGAGTGCTGGAGTAACTCAGCGGGTCAGGCAGCGTCTGTGGAGGGGATAGAGGCAGACGACCTATCGAGTCGGGACCCTTCAAGGGACTGAGCGAGCGATGTGCATGATTTATTTGGATGTTGGATGTAGGATATTGTTAGTGTGCGGGGAACGTTGGTCGGCACGGACCCGATGGGCCGAAGGGCCCGTTTCCGCGCTGCATCCCTAAACTTAAACAAAAACATCTGTTACATAGAAAACTAGAAACATAGAAAATAGATGCAGGAGGAGGCCATTCGTTCCTTCGAGCCAGCACCGCCATTCATTGTGATCGTGGCTGATCGTCCACAATCAGTAACCCGTGCCTGCCTTCGTACACTGGAATTTAGAAGGATGAGAGGAGATCTTATCGAAACGTATAAGATTATTAAGGGGTTGGACACGTTAGAGGCAGGAAACATGTTCCCAATGTTGGGGGAGTTCAGAACCAGGGGCCACAGTTTAAGAATAAGGGGTCGGCCATTTAGAACAGAGATGGGGGGAAAACTTTTTCAGTCAGAGAGCTGTGAATCTGTGGAATTCTCTGCCTCAGAAGGCAGTGGAGGCCAATTCTCTGAATGCATTCAAGAGAGAGCTAGATAGAGCTCTTAAGGATAGCGGAGTCAGGGGGTATGGGGAGAAGGCAGGAACGGGGTACTGATTGAGAATGATCAGCCATGATCACATTGAATGGCGGTGCTGGCTCGAAGGGCCGAATGGCCTCCTCCTGCACCTGTTGTCTATTGTCTAGTGTCCATCCATCGGACAGGCGACAGCGCAGGTAAATTGTGTAGCCAGGAACTGCAGATGCTGTTTTAAACCGAAGATAGACACAAACGTCACCCATTCCTTCTCTCGTGAGATGCCGCCTGACCCGCTGAGTTACTCCAGCATTTTGTGTCTCCTGTCTAAACCTTTAGCCTCGGCGCCAATTTAAAATCTACCTTTACAACACGGGCGAGCTTTCTTTCGATGCGTTGAGATAACGGTTAGAGGGAGAAGGCCGACTGAGGGGTGGAAGAGGAATTGGGGTGAGATGCGGACAACAAAAGACAAAAATAATGGAAGTGTAATGAACCGCGAGGAAGTTTGTGACGGGTTTTGAGTCGCAGAGTGATAGAGCGTGGAAACAGACCCTTCGGCACCACTTGCCCACACCGGCCAACAATGTCTCAGCTACACTAGTCCCACCTGCCTGCGCTTGGCCCCATACCCCTCAAAACCTGCCCGGTCCAATTGTCTGCCTCAATTGTCTGCCTCAATTGTCTGCCTCAAGCTGGATGCAGGTAAAATGTTCCCAATGTTGGGGGAGTCCAGAACCAGGGGCCACACAGTCTAAGAATAATTGGGGAGGCCATTTAAAACTGAGGTGAGAAGGAACTTTTTCACCCAGAGATTTGTGGAATTCTCTGCCACAGAGGACAGTGGAGGTCAATTCACTGGATGAATTTAAAAGAGAGTTAGATAGAGCTCTAGGGGCTAGTGGAACCAAGGGATATGGGGAGAAGGCAGGCACGGGTTACTGATTGTGGATGATCAGCCATGATCACAATGAATGGCGGTGCTGGCTCGAAGGCTCAAATACCCTCCTCCTGCACCTATTTTCTATGTTTTCTATGATATTAACTGCCTCAACTACCTCCTCCGGCAGCTCGTCCCATACACCCACCACCCTATGTGTGAAAAAGTTACCCCTCAGGTTCCTATTAAATCCTCAACCCCCTCCCCCCCCCCCCCCAAAACTCATCCTATGTCCTCTGGTCCTCGATTCCCCTACTCTGGGCAAGAGAGTCTGTGCGTCTACCCGATCTATTCCTCTCATGTACTCTACAAGATCACCCTTCATCCTCCTGCGCTCCATGGAATAGAGACCCAGCCTGCTCAACCTCTCCCTGTAGCTCACACCCTCTAGTCCTGGCAACATCTCCGATGTTCCAGGAGATACATAGGCCTTACTCCTTGAAGCGAAGAAGACTGAGGGGTGATGTGACAGAGGTGTACAAAATCACGAGAGTCTCAGACAGGGTGAATGCTTAGACAATAGACAATAGACAATAGGTGCAGGAGGAGGCCATTCGGCCCTTCGAGCCAGCACCGCCATTCACTGTGATCATGGCTGATCATCCACAATCAGTACCCCGTTCCTGCCTTCTCCCCATACCCCCTGACTCCGCTATCTTTAAGAGCTCTATCCAACTCTCTCTTGAAAGCATCCAGAGAATCGGCCTCCACTGCCTTCTGAGGCAGAGAATTCCACAGATTCACAATTCACAACTCCCTTCAGATTACGGAATCAGTAACTATTCCCGAGAAAGAAACCAGGAACTGTAGGTGCTGGAATCTCAAGCAAAACACAAAGTGCCGGAGTAACTCAGCGGCTCAGGCAGCATCTAAGGATGATATGCATAAGCGATATTTCGGGTCGAGACCCTTCTTGAGTTCAGTTTAGTTTACTGTCACGTGTACCGAGGTACAGTGAAAAGCTTTTGTTGCGTGCTATCCAGTCAGCGGAAAGACAATACATGATTACAATCGAGCCGTCCACAGTGTACAGATACATGATAAAGTACATGGGGCGGCACGGTGGCGCAGCGGTAGAGTTGCTGCCTTACAGCGAATGCAGCGCCGGAGACTCAGGTTCGATCCTGACTACGGGCGCTGTCTGTACGGAGTTTGTACGTTCTACCCGTGACCTGCGTGGGTTTTCGCCGAGATCTTCGGTTTCCTCCCACACTCCACACTCCACACTCCAAAGACGTTAATTGACTGGGTAACCGTAAAAATTGTCCCTGGTGTGTGTAGGATAGTGTTAGTGTGCGGGGATCGCTTGGCGGTGCGGACCCGGTGGGCCGAAGGGTCTGTTTCCGTGCTGTATCTCTAAATCAAAATCTAAAATCTAAAAATCTAAAGTGAATAATGTGAATAATGCTCAGAGCAAGATGAAGCCAGGAAAGTCCTATCATGTATAGTCTTTCTGCTGACTGGTTAGCATGCAACAAAAGCTTTTCACTGCACCTCAATACTCATGACAATAAAGTTCAAACTCAAACTCAAGAACTTTTACACACAGATGGTGGTGGGTGTATGGAACGAGCTGCCAGAGGAGGGAGTTGTGGGTGGGACTATAACAGCATTTAAAAAGTTGAGGCAGGTAGTATGACACCATATAAAAGACATATTGGACAGATAGATGGATGGGAAAGATTTAGAGGGATATGGGCCAAACATGGGCACCATGTTATAGGAAACATATTGTCAAGCTTGAAAGGGTTCAGAAAAGATTTATGAGGATGTTGCCAGGGCTAGAGGGTGTGAGCTACAGGGAAAGGTTGAGCAGGCTGGGTCTCTATTCCATGGAGCGCAGGAGGATGAGGGGAGATCTTATAGAGGTGTACAAAATCATGAGAGGAATAGATCGGGTAGATGCACAGAGTCTCTTGCCCAGAGTAGGGGAATCGAGGACCAGAGGACACAGGTTCAAGGTGAAGGGGAAAAGATTTAATAGGAATCCAAGGGATAACTTTTTCACACAGAGGGTGGTGGGTGTATGGAACGAGCTGCCAGAGGAGGTAGTTGAGGCTGGGACTATCCAATCGTTTAAGAAACAGTTGGACAGGTACATGGATAGGACAGGTTTGGAGGGATATGGACCAAGCGCAGGCAGGTGGGACTAGTGTAGCTGAGACATTTTGTTGGCCGGTGTGGGCGAGTTGGGCCGAAGGGCCTGTTTTCACACTGTATCACTCTATGACTCTGTGACTCTATGGGCAAATGGGACTAGCTTAGATTGGAGATCTAGGTTGGCGTGGGCAAGCTGTGCCAAAGTATCTGTTTCCACTGCTGTTGCTGTACACCTCAATGACTTTAAATGAACGGATAGAAACATGGCAAATAGGTGCAGGAGGAGGCCATTTGGCCCTTCGTGCCAGCACCGCCATTCAATGTGAT
>NC_135953.1:3000881-3103556 GCF_053455715.1 Rhinoraja longicauda | reverse complement strand
CCCTAGCTTATGGAAGGACCGTTCAGAAGCCTGATAACAGAGGGGAAGAAGCTGTCCCTGAGTCTGGTGGTGAGCGCTTTTCAAGCTTCTGTACCTTCTGCCGGATGGTAGTGGGGAGAAGAAGGAATGACCGGGGTGGGGACAAGTCTTTGATTTTTTTGAAGTAGCGTGAAGTGTAGATGGAGTCAATGGTGGGGAGTGTGGTGTGTGTGATGGGCTGGGCTACATCTACAACTCTCTGTAATTTCTTGTGGTGTTGGGCAGGGCTGTTCCCAAACCAAGCTGTGATGGAAGCCAACAGTAAGGGGTGACCAGAACTGCACGCACTGCTCCAAATACAGCCTGGCCAAAGTCCTATCGAGCTGTTTCATGACTTCCTGACTCTTGTACTCAATGCCCTGACCAATGAATGCTAGATATGGTCATAGAGTCATACATCATGGAAACAGGCCAATCGGCCCAACTTGCCCACACTGGCCAACATGTCCCATCTACACTGCTACCACCTGCCTGCCTGCCTATCCCTCCATATCCATGTATCTGTCAACATGTTTCTTAAAAATTGTGATAATCCCTGCAAATCTGCATAAACGCTGCAATCCCTCAATAGCAAGAAAGCCTTTCCTCAAATTAGGAGACCAAAACTGCACAGAATACTCCAGGTGCGGTCTCACCAGGGCCCTGTACAACTGCAGTAGGACCTCCCTGCTCCTATACTCAAACCCTCTTGCTATGAAGGCCAACATGCCATTGGCTTTCTTCACTGCTTGTTGTACCTGCATGTTTACTTTCAGTGACTGATCTACAATGGTCACCCAGGTCTCGTTGCACTCCCCCTTTTCCTAATCTGACACCATTCAGATAATAATCTGCCTTCTTGTTCTTGCACCAAATGGATAACCTCGCATTTATCCACATTATACTGCATCTGACATGCATCTGCCCACTCACCCAACCTGTCCAAGTCACCCTGCAACCTCATAGCATCCTCCTCACAGCTCACACTGTCACCCAGCTTTGTGCCATCCGCAAACTTGGAGATTTAATTCCCTCGTCTGAATCGTTAATATTCGAGATGTTGTTGGTGATATTGACTCCGAGGAATTTTACGTTTCAACCATCTCTGCTTTGGTGCGTCATTGCAGACTGGGGCATGTGTACTGGCACGCTTGCTGACCAGAGGACACAGGTTTAAGGTGAGAGGGGCAGATTTAATAGGAATCTGAGGGGAGACCTTTTCACACAAAGGGTGGTGGGTGTATGGAACAAGCCGCTGGAGAAGGTAGTTGAGGCAGGCACCATAAGACATTTAATGTAAGAAAATACAGAAATGCAGAAAATAACTGCAGATGCTGGTACAAATCGAAGGTATTTATTCACAAAATGCTGGAGTAACTCAGCAGGCCAGGCAGGAAAGGAATGGGTGACGTTTCAGGTCAAGACCCTTCTTCAGACTGATGACAGGGGGGCGGGACAAAGGAAGGATATAGGTGGAGACAGGAAGATAGAGGGAGATCTGGGAAGGGGGAGGGGAAGAGAGGGACAGAGGAACTATCTAAAGTGGGAGAGTCAATGTTCATACCACTGGGCTGCAAGCTGCCCAAGCCGAAATATGAGGTGCTGTTCCTCCAATTTCTGGTGGGGCCTCACTATGGCACTGGAGGAGGCCCATGACAGAAAGGTCGACTGGGAGTGGGAGGGGGGAGTTGAAGTGCTCAGCCACCGGGAGATAAGGTTGGTTAAGGCAGACTGAGAGAAGGTGTTGAGCGAAACAATCGCCGAGCCTGCGTTTGGTTTCGCCGATGTAAATAAGTTGACATCTAGAGCAGCGGATGCAATAGATGAGGTTGGAGGAGGTGCAGGTGAACCTCTGTCTCACCTGGAAAGACTGTTTGGGTCCTTGGATGGAGTTGAGGGGGGAGGTAAAGGGACAGGTGTTGCATCTCCTGTGGTTGCAGGGGAAAGTGCCCGGGGTTGGGGTGGTTTGGGTAGGAAGGGACGAGTGGACCTCATCTATTGCATCCGCTGCTCTAGATGTCAACTTATTTACATCGGCGAAACCAAACGCAGGCTCGGCGATCGTTTCGCTCAACACCTTCGCTCAGTCCGCCTTAACCAACCTGATCTCCCGGTGGCTGAGCACTTCAACTCCCCCTCCCACTCCCAGTCTGACCTTTCTGTCATGGGCCTCCTCCAGTGGCCATAGTGAGGCCCACCGAAATTGGAGGAACAGCACCTCATATTTCGCTTGGGCACCTTGCAGCCCAGCGGTATGAAACATTGACTTCTCCAACTTTAGATAGTTCCTCTGTCCCTCTCTTCCCCTCCCCCTTCCCAGTTCTCCCTCTATGTTCCTGTCTCCACCTATATCCTTCCTTTGTCCCGCCCCCCTGACATCAGTCTGAAGAAGGGTCTTGACCCGAAACGTCACCCATTCCTTCTCTCCTGAGATGCCTGCCAGCATTTTGTGAATAAGAACATTTAAGGGACTTCTGGACAGGTACATAGAGAGGAAAGGTTTGGAGGGATATGGGTCAAACATGGCAGGCAGAACTAGTGTAGATGGGACATGTTTGGTCGGTATGGGAAATTTGGGTCGAAGGGCCTGCTTGCATGCTGTATGACTCTATGAATCAAAGGACTGAAATGGCCTATGTCTTAAGGAAACATACACCGATGAGCCAAAACATTATGACCTGATGAGCCAAAACATTATGCCCACCTGCCCAATATGCTGTTGGTCCTCCGTGTGCAGCCCCATACGCAGCAGGGTGCGATGCACTGTGTATTGTGACACATTCCTCCCATGACCACCATTAACATTTTTCTGTGACTTGTGCCACAGTCGACCTTCTGTCGGTTCGGACCAGACGGGATAGCCTTCGTTGCCCTCGCGCATCGATGAGCCTTGGGCCGGTTTGTGGTTTGTCCCTCCTCAGACACTGTCGGTAGGTACTCACCACTGCTGACCGGGAGCACCCCACAAGCCTTGCCGTCTCAGAGATGCTCTGACCAGTCGTCTGGCAATAACAATTTGGCCCTTGTCAAAGTCGCTCAGGTCTTTACTCCTGCCCCTTTCTCCTGCATCCAACACATCAACTTCAAGAACTGACTGTTCACTTGCTGCCTAATATAATCCCACCCCTTGACAGGTGCCATTGTAACAAGATAATCAATGTTATTCACTTCGCCTGTCAGTGGTCATAATGTTTTGGCTGATCAGTGTATATACCGGGACTCTGGGAGAGGTTGAGGCCTGAGACCTTCACTGTAAGGTCAGTAGAGTGTTGTGTTCCACAGCATTGCATGAAGTCCACACTTCCTTCCATGTGAAGAGTGGCAGCACTTACACAGTGAATAGCAGGGTCCTGTTGTAGAGCAGGGAGACAGGGATAAGCACATTATTCCTGGAAAATCAACTGAATTGAATTGAATATGTTTTATTGGCCAAGTATGTACACATACAAGGAATGTGCCTTGGTGCTCCGCTCACAAGTAACAACACGAACATACAGTAAACAATTAAGAATAAAGCATAAAACATTGAAACATTAAATGTTTCAGGGCGGCACAGTGGCGCAGTGGTAGAGTTGCTGCCTTACAGCGAATGCAGCGCCGGAGACTCAGGTTCGATCCTGACTACGGGCGCCGTCTGTACGGAGTTTGTACGTTCTCCCATGACCTGCGCGGGTTTTCTCCGAGATCTTCGTTTTCTTCCCACACTCCAAAGACGTACAGGTAAGTCAAGTCAAGTCAAGTCAAATTTATTTGTCACATACACATACTCGATGTGCAGTGAAATGAAAGTGGCAATGCCTGCGGGTTGTGCACAAAAATAATTACAGTTACAGCATATAAATAAAGTTAATAAGTTACTAAACATAGCACAAAAAGTGTCGACAAAAAATTTAGTCTCTGGGGTTATCAAAGTTGACAGTCCTGATGGCCTGTGGGAAGAAGCTCCGTCTCATCCTCTCCGTTTTCACAGCGTGACAGCGGCAGGCGTTTGCCTGACCGTAGCATCTGGAACAGTCCGATACTGGGGTGGCGTGGCATGGGGTCCCTCATGATCTTGCTTTGCTCTGGATCTGCACCTCCTGATGTATAGGTCCTGCAGGGGGACGAGTGTAGTTCCCATGGTGCGTTCTGCCGAACGCACTACTCTCTGCAGGGCCATCCTGTCCTGGGCAGAGCTGTTCCCAAACCAGACTGTAATGTTGCCGGACAGGATGCTCTCTACAGCCCCAGAGTAGAAGCAATGAAGGATCCTCAGCGACACTCTGAATTTCCTCAGTTGTCTAAGGTGGTAAAGGCGCTGCTTAGCCTTACCCACCCAGTGCGGCAATGTGCGTTGCCCACGTCAGATCCTCTGCGATGCGGACTCCCAAGTATTTGAAACTGCTCACCCTATCCACAATAGACCCATTTATCTCCAGTGGCGTGTACGTCCTTGGATGTTTAGACCCTTCTGAAGTCCACAATCAGCTCCTTTGTTTTAGTGACATTCAAGAGGAGGCTATTGTCCTGACACCAGAGTGCAGATCAGCCACCTCCTCCCGGTAGGTTAATTGACTGGGTAAATGTAAAAAATTGTCCCTAGTGTGTGTAGGATAGTGTTAGGTGTGCAGGTTTTGCTGGGCAGCACGGACTCGGTGGGGCCGAAGGGCCTGTTTCTCTAAAATCTAAAAATCTAAAATCTTAAAATTAAGAATGCAACATTACAGTTTAAACATGTGAATGAAATAAACCAGAGCAAAAGGAGGCTACAGACTTTTGGTTGTTTAGTAGAGCTACTGCTTGTGGACAAAAGCTGTTTTTATGTCTGGCTGTGGCTGCTTTGACAGTCCGGAGTCGCCTTCCAGAGGGAAGTGCTTCAAAGAGTTTGTGGCCAGGGTGAGAGGGCTCAGAGATGATCTTGCCCGCTCAAAGAGTGGTAGCATTGGTACACAGTACAGGAGTTAGGACCGCACGTTGCAACAGTACAAGTCATTGGGTGAGATTGCACTTAGAGTCATGCAGTGTGGAAACATGTCTCATCTACACTCGTTCCACCTCTCTGTGTTTTGCCCATATCCCTCTAAACCTGTCCTCACCATGTACCTGTGTAATTGTTTCTGAAACATTGTGATGGTACCTGTCTCACCTCCTACGGCAGTTCATTTCCATACACCCACCGCCCTTTGTGTGAAAAAATTACCCCTCGCGGTTAGAAACATAGAAACATTGAAAAATAGGTGTAGGATTAGGCCATTTCGGCCCTTTCGAGCCAGCACCGCCATTCAATATGATCATGGCTGATCATCTAAAATCAGTACCCTGTTCCTGCTTTCTCCCCTTATCCCTTGATTCCTTTAGCCCTAAGAGCTAAATCTAACTCTCTCTTGATTCTATGAAATCTTTCCCCTTCACCTTAAATCTATGCCCTCTGGTTTTCGATTCCCCTATTCTGGGCAAGAGACTCTGTGCATCTACCCGATCTATTCCTCTCATGATTTTGTACACCTCTATAAGATCTCCCCTCATCCTCCTGCGCTCCAAGGAATATAATCCCAGCCTGCTCAACCTCTCCTGTAGTTCACACCCTCTAGTCCTGGCAACATCCTCGTAAATCTTCTCTGAATCCTTTCAAGCTTGATAACATCTTTCCGATAACATGGTGCCCAGAAACTGAACACAATACTATAAATGTGGCCTCACCAACGTCTTATACAACAGCAACATGACCTCCCAACTTCTGTACTCAATGCTCTGACTGATGAAGGCCAATGTGCCAAAAGACTTCTTGACCACACTATCCACCTGTGACACCACTTTCAAGGAACTATGCACTTGGACTCCTAGATCCCTCTGCTATACAACACTTCCCCAGAGCCCTACCATTCACTGTGTAGGTCCTGCCTATGTTAAATGCAATATCTCACATTTCCATGTATTAAATTCCATCAACCATTCCTCAGCCCACCTGGCCAATCGATCCAGATCCTGCTGCAATTTTTCACAACCAATTTCACTATCTACAACACCACCCACTTTAGTGTCATCTGCAAACTTGCTAATCTTGCCCTGTATGTTCTCATCCAAATCATTGCTGTAGATGACAAACAGTAACGGGCCAAGCACCGAATCCTGAGGCACACCACTAGTCACAGGCCTCCAGTCCGAGAAGCAACCTTCCACCATCACCCTCTCTGCTTCCTTCCATGGAGCCAGTTTGCTATACATTCAGCTATCTCTCCTTGGATCCCATGCGATCTAACCTTCCAGAGCAGCCTACCATGCGGAGCCTTGTGGAACGCCTTACTGAAGTCCATGTACATATCTTCCTCTCTGTGAACCATGGCGGCACTTACATAACAGGCTCCTGTTGTACAACAGGGAGACTTGGGGATAAGCACGTAGTTCCTTGAAAAGTGGTGACGTTGTTCTGGGCACAGAGTACAGGAGTTGGGACATCACGTTCCAACAGTACAAGACGTTGGTGAGATTGCACTTAGAGTATTGTGTGCAGGTCTGGTCGCCCAGCTCTAGAAGGATGTCATTAAGCTAGAAAGGGTGCAGAAGGATTAACACGGATGTTACTGATACTGGAGGGCTTGAATTATAAGGAGAGATTGCGTCTAAGTGTACAGGGTTCTGTTCAGTGTAGTTTATTGCCACGTGTATCGAGGTACAGTGAAAAATGCTTTTATTTTGCGTGCTAACCAGTCAGCAGAAAGACAATACTCGATTACAATCCAGCCATTTGCAATGCGCGGGTTTTCTCCCGGGTGTTCCGGTTTCCTCCCGCACTCCAAAGACGTGCAGGTTTGTAGGTTAATTGACCCTCTGTAAATTGTATATGGCCCCTAGTGTGCAGGGAGTGGATGAGAAAGTGTGATAACATGGAACATGGGCGGCACGGTGTGGCGCAGCGGTAGAGTTGCTGCCTTGCAGCGAATGCAGCGCCGGAGACCCGGGTTCCATCCCGACCACGGGCGCCGTCTGTACGGAGTTTGTACGTTCTCCCCGTCACCTGCGTGGGTTTTCCCCGAGATCTTCGGTTTCCTCCCACACTCCAAAGACGTGCAGGTTTTGTAGGTTAATTGGCTTGGTAAATGTAAAAATTGTCCCTAGTGGGTTTAGGATAGTGGGTTAGTGTGCGGGGATCGTTGGTCGGGCGCGGGCTCGATGGGCCGAAAGGGCCTGTATCTCTAAACTTATGTCAATGGTTGATCGATGGTCAGCGTGGACTCGGTGGGCTGAAAGGCCTATTTTCATGCTGTATAATTGGCCTCCAATGCCTTTTGTGGCAGAGAATTCCACAAGTTCACAACTCTAGGTGAAAAGGTTTTTTTCTCACCTCAGTTTTAAATGGCCTCCCCTTTATTCTAAGACTGTGGCCCCTGGTTCTGGACTCCCCCAACATTGGGAACATTTTTCCTGCATCTAGCTTGTCCAGTCCTTTCATAATTTTATACGTCTCTATAAGATCCCCTCTCATCCTTCTAAACTCCAGTGAATACGAGTCCAGTCTTTTCAATCTTTCCTCGTATGACAGTCACGCCATTAACCTCGTGAACCTACACTGCACTGCCTCAATAGCAAGGACGTCCTTCCTCAAATTAGGAGACCAAAACTGCACACAGTACTCCAGATGTGGTTTCACCTGGGCCCTGCACAACTGCAGAAGGACCTCTTTACTCCTATACTCATAGTTATGCCCCTCCTTTCTTTCAGCCTACTTCCCCCACTTACAATCAGTCTGAAGAAGGGTCCTGACTTTTAGACGACTTTACTTGAAGCTTTAGAGAAACAGGCCCTTCGGCCCACCGGGTCCGCACTGACCAGCGGTCACCCCGTACACTAACACTATCCTACACACACTTTACCGGGACAATTTACCGAAGACACATAACCTGCACGTCTTTGGAGTGTGGGAGAAAAGTGGAGCAGCCCGAAGAAAAAAAGAGGAGTTGAGTATAGGAGCAAAAGAGGTCCTTCTGCAATTGTACAGGGCCCTAGTGAGACCACACCTGGAGTACTGTGTGCAGTTTTGGTCTCCAAATTTGAGGAAGGATATTCTTGCTATTGAGGGCGTGCAGCGTAGGTTTACTAGGTTAATTCCCGGAATGGCGGGACTGTCGTATGTTGAAAGACTGGAGCGACTGGGCTTGTATGCGCTGGAATTTAGAAGGATGAGAGGGTATCTTATTGAAACATATAAGATTATTAAGGGATTGGAGACGTTAGAGGCAGGAAACATGTTCCCAATAGACAATAGACAATAGGTGCAGGAGCGAGGCCATTCGGCCCTTCGAGCCCAGCACCGCCATTCAATGTGATCATGGCTCATCATTCTCAATCAGTACCCGTTCCTGCCTTCTCCCCATACCCCATACAATGTTGGGGGAGTCCAGAACTAGGGGCCACTGTTTAAGAATTAGGGGTAAGCCATTTAGAACAGAGATGAGGAAAAACGTTTTCAGTCAAAGAGTTGTAAATCTGTGGAATTCTCTGCCTCAGAGGCCAATTCTCTGAATGCTTTCATGAGAGAGCTAGATAGAGCTCTTAAAGATAGCGGGGTCAGGGGTATGGGGAGAAGGCAGGAACGGGGTACTGATGTGGATGATCAGCCATGATCGTGGCGCTGGCTCAAAGGGCCGAATGGCCTACTCCCTGCACCTATTGTCTATTGTCTAAAACCCACGCAGCTCACGGGGAGAACGTACAAACTCCTTACAGACAGCACCTGTAGTCAGGGTGGAACCCTGGTGTCTGGCGTTGTAAAGCAGCAACTCTACCGCTGCGCCACCGTGCTGGCCGACCCAGGTGGACACGTTGCCGTGTTCGCCAGCACTTTGTGTCTTTTTTTGGCTAGTAGCTGATTAAAGTTGGGAGATGCAGTGTGATTATTCGCTGGACACCTGTGCTCAGCCCTGCCTTGGCTGACACGATCTCCCAGTTGCCAAACATTTTAACAGATGTCAAGGGGTTATGGGGAGAAGGCAGGTGAATGCGATTAGGAGGCAGAGATCAGCCACGATTGAATGGCAGAGTGCACTCGACGGACCGAATGGCCTAATTCTACTCCTAGAACATGTGAACTCCCCCTCCCATTCCCTTACTGACCTTTCACCTTTAGGAAGGAGATGAGGAGGGATTTCTTTAGTCAGAGGGTGGTGAATCTGTGGAATTCATTGCCACAGAAGGCTGAGGAGGCCAAGTCCGTGGATATCTTTAGGTGGAGACTGATAGATTCCTGATTAGTGCGGGTTATGGGGAGAAGGCAGGAGAATGGTGTTGAGAGGGAGAGATAGATCAACCATGATAGAATGGTGGAGTAGACTTGTTGGGCCGAATGGCCTAATTCTGCTCCTATCGCTTATGAACATGACCTTTCTGTCCTGGGCCTCCTCATTGTCAGAGTGAGGCCCAGCGCAAATTGGAGGAACAGCACCTCATATTTCACTTGGGCAGCTTACACCCCAGCGGTATGAACAGTGACTTCTCTAATTTCCTGTAACCCTTGTATTCCTTCTCTCTCTGCCCCTCCACCACCCTAGTACCCCTGCTAGTTTCACTGTCCATACCCCTCCAGTATCACCTCCTCCCACAGCCAACAATGGAGCATTGTGGGCTCCTTGGCCATCCGTGCCGGCTCTGATTTCTCCTGTACCCTTTCATACCTCAGGTTTCCCTCTCCCCTGACCCTCAGACTGAAGAAGGGTCTCACCTATTCCTTTTCTCCAGAGATGCTGCCTAACCCGCTGAGTTACTCCAGCATTTTAGTTTAGTTTTGTTTAGAGATACAGCGCTGAAATAGGTCCTTTGGCCCACTGAGTCCGCACCGACCAGCGATTCCTGAACACTTGCACTATCCTGCACGCACTAGGAACAATTTACAAATATACCAAGCTAATTAACATTCAGTAGACACAAAAAGCTGGAGTAACTCAGTGGGTCAGGCAGCATCTGTGGTGACAATAGACAATAGGTGCAGGAGTAGGCCATTCGGCCCTTTGAGCCAGCACCGCCATTCAATGTGATCATGGCTGATCATTCTCAATCAGTACCCCGTTCCTGCCTACTCTCCATACCCCCTGACTCCGCCATCCTTAAGAGCTCTATCTAGCTCTCTCTTGAATGCATTCAGAGAATTGGCCTCCACTGCCTTCTGAGATTTACAACTCTCTGACTGAAAAAGTTTTTCCTCATCTCCGTTCTACATGGCCTCAAATACGTGTTCAAGTACACCTTGAAGGGGAAGTGATCAAGCAGTTTTTGGAGTTAACAGGGATGATGAAATTGCACAGTACTTGACTGGCAGATACATTGGTCTGTCGGAAGCAGTGGGATCAATCCTTGGATTTCCAACTCATGAGAGACGCCCGCTGTCATTCAACTCCAGGTACATCTACCACAAGAACAACAAGTCGTCATCAGAGTCGATGCTGGTCGGCAGGTGAGAAATGAGGATATTACGAGAACAACTTTAACTGAATTCATGGAATTGTGTTCTCGAGATCAATTTGCAAGAACACTGTACTACGCTGATGTACCCCGACTTTACACATGGAACAATAAGTAATGGCAAAGAAGGAAGTTTGGGAAGATAGTGGAAGGTCTTCAGGTATTTTTGAAGCCAGCGTTTCTGGGACGAGTGTGTACCGTTTCTCCAAGATGTGACCTCTACTACTTGAGACTGCTTCTCCATCACGTAAACGGGCCAGTATCCTTCGATTCATCGAGGACACATGACGGACATATTCTTCCTTCCTTCAAAGACGTCTGCATAGAAAGAGGTTTGTTGCAAACTGACGACCATTGGCAACAGACGATGGAAGATGCTGAGCGGACAAGACTGCCCGAAGCAATGAGAGATTTGTTTGTTTTGCTGACGATTGCTGAGATTTCTCGACAATTGTGGGATCGCTTCAAGAATTCAATGTCTGAAGATTACCTTCGAAGAGAACGGAGAACAATCGATGATCCAATTATCATGATTAATGAGAGGCATCATGATCAGGCTCTGTTGTACATTCAAGACAAGTTTGTGAATTACAACAAGGCACTGGGATACTTTCATGTGCCACTACCAAGACATGGAAGGATGAACCTTGATGGTGACAATCCAGAATTGCTGAGTGACTGCAGTACGATAGACCTGAACAGCAGTGATTTGTTGAAGAGAAGGAGCCTCTGCTGAATGCTGAGCAAAGAGCAGTGTATGACCATGTGTGCAGCTGCTTGGAAAGGAATGTTCCTTCAATGTTTTTCATTGATACACCAGCAGGAATGGGCAAAACAATTCTCATCAATTTGATCCTCTCCAAAGTTCGAGGTCAAGTTGATGTTGCTTTTGCTGTAGCATCCTCTGGTATAGCAGCTACATTGATGCCTGGTGGAAGAACTGCACATTCTCGATTCAAGATACCCACCGAAGTGACCGATAATACAATGTGCAACATTGAGAACCCCCCCTTATCCTCCCTCCTCCCCCCTCCCTCCCTCCACCCTCTCCTCCACCCCCCTCCCTCCTCCCCCTCCCCTCCCTCCACCCTCTCCCTCCCTCCACTCCCTCCCCTCCCCCCCCTCCCTCCCTCCACCCTCTCCCTCCACCCCCTCCCTCCTCCCCCCCTCCCTCCCTCCACCCTCTCCCTCCCTCCACTCCCTCCCTCCCCCCTCCCTCCCTCCACCCTCTCCCTCCCTCCACTCCCTCCCTCCCCCCTCCCTCCCTCCACCCTCTCCCTCCACCCCCTCCCTCCTCCCCCTCCCTCCCTCCACCCTCTCCCTCCCTCCACTCCCTCCCTCCCCCTCCCTCCCTCCACCCTCTCCCTCCCTCCACTCCCTCCCTCCCCCCTCCCTCCCTCCACCCTCTCCCTCCACCCCCTCCCCTCCTCCCCCCTCCCTCCCCTCCACCCTCTCCTCCCTCCACTCCTCCCTCCCCCCTCCCTCCCTCCACCCTCTCCCTCCACCCCCTCCCTCCTCCCCCCTCCCTCCCTCCACTCCCTCTCCCTTCCTAGGAGACAGATTTAATCTTTAAAATGTGAATAACTTTAAAAATATAACACCGATTTCAACGAAACGTCTTCCATTAGCACCAAAGGGACGACGGTGAGTAAGGTGGGCCTAGAATAGTCACGCTATCCTGCACCGTTTTGTCTGTAGTTCAGGAACAAACAAACAAACAAACAAACGAGAGTTTTAATATATAGATCATTTAATACATTTTTTGATATATACATTTTTTTTAAAAAAGGGGTGGGATATATTAGGCAGCAGGGACTCGAGTGAAGCACCATCATGTCCGGGCAGAGGGAAAGGAGGCAAAGCACCGGCAAAGGCAGGTCACTGAAAGGAAGCATGCAGGTACAGCAGGCAGTGAAGAAAGCCAATGGAATGTTGTCCTTCATAACAAGAGGAGTTGAGTATAGGAGCAAAGAGGTCCTTCTGCAGTTGTACCGGGCCCTGTGAGACCGCACCTGGAGTACTGTGTGCAATTTTGGTCTCCAAATTTGAGGAAGGATATTCTTGCTATTGAGGGCGTGCAGCGTAGGTTTACTAGGTTAATTCCCGGAATGGCGGGACTGTCATATGTTGAAAGACTAGAGCGACTAGGTTTGTATACACTGGAATTTAGAAGGATGAGAGGGGATCTTATCGAAAAGTATAAGATTATTAAGGGGTTGGACACGTTAGAGGCAGGAAACATGTTCCCAATGTTGGGGGAGTCTAGAACCAGGGGCCACAGTTTAAGAATAAGGGGTAGGCCATTTAGAACTGAGATGAGGAAAAACTTTTTCAGTCAGAGAGTTGTGAATCTGTGGAATTCTCTGCCTCAGAAGGCAGTGGAGGCCAATTCTCTGAATGCATTCAAGAGAGAGCTAGATAGAGCTCTTAAGGATAGCGGAGTCAGGGGGTATGGGGAGAAGGCAGGAACGGGGTACTGATTGAGAATGATCAGCCATGAATCACATTGAATGGGCGGTGCTGGCTCGAAGGGCCCGAATGACCCTCCTCCTGCACCTATTGTCTATTGTCTATAACAGCTGGGAAGAAATAGTCCCTGAATCTGGAGGTGTGCGTTTTCACACTTCTATACTGCTTGCCTGATGGGAGAGGGGAGAAGGGGGAGTGGCCGGGGGTGAGACTGGTCCTTGATGATGCTGCAGGCCTTGCCGAGGCAGCGTGAGGTGTAGATGGAGTCAACGGAAGGGAGGTTGGTTTGTGTGATTAGGGTTGCCAACTGTCCCGTATTAGCCGGGACATCCCGTATATTGGGCTAAATTAGTTTGTCCCGTACGGGACCACCCTTGTCCCGTATTAGGGCCCGGGGGGCGCTGTAGGCCCGGACACTGTAGGCCCGGTCACTGTAGGCCTGGACAGTGTTGGCCCGGACAGTGTAGGCCCGGACACTGTAGGCCCGGACAGTGTAAAACCCGGACACTGTTGGCCCGAGGGCCGCTGTAGGTCCGGGCAGTGTAGGCCCGGAGGTCCGGGCGCCCCCTAACAGAGGTTGCGTAGCAACCCGCCTCCCGGCCCGGGTGGCCGCCGTTGGTGGGAGCCGGGAGAACGCGGCCCGCTGGCTGGGTGAGGTCACGTGGGGCGGGGCGGTGACGTCACCTTGTCCCTTATTTGGGAGTGAGAAAGTTGGCAACCCCTATGTGTGATGGTCTAAA
This sequence comes from Rhinoraja longicauda, assembly GCF_053455715.1. Classification (NCBI taxonomy): domain Eukaryota; kingdom Metazoa; phylum Chordata; class Chondrichthyes; order Rajiformes; family Arhynchobatidae; genus Rhinoraja; species Rhinoraja longicauda. The sequence continues at coordinate 3,089,898 of NC_135953.1, read as the reverse complement.
CAATGGAGGCAGATTGAAGGGGGGGAAGGGGTGGGTGAAGCTGGTTGTTGCTGGATCATTAGTTGCTCCAGAGTCCAGCATCTGCAGTCTAGAGCATCAGAGATCCTGTGTCTCTGGTTCAGACGCAGTCTGCACAGGTCCATTGACTGGCCAACACTGCCCTCTGCTGCCCAATGTCTATATGGGCAGAAAAAGGACACAATAAGTGCAGGAGTAACTCAGCGGTTATAGTCATGGAGTCAAAGATCGACAGAGTGTGGAAACAGGCCCTTCGGCCCAACTCGCCCACACCGGCCAACACGTCCCAGCTTAGCCAGTCCTACCTGCCTGCACTTGGTCCATATCGTTCCAAACCTGTCTATCCATGTACCTGTCTGTTTCTTTGACGTTGGGATAGTCCCTGCCTCAACTACCTCCTCTGGCAGCACGTTCCATACACCCAGCACCCTCTGTGTGAAAAAGTTACCCCTCGGATTCCTATTAAATCTTTTCCCCTTCACCTTAAACCTATGTCCTTGATTTCCCCTACTCTGGGCAAGAGACTCTGTGCATCTACCCGATCTATTCCTCTCATGATTTTATACACCTGAGGCATGGTGGGTTGAAACTTCTTCAGACTTGAACGTCACCTATTTCCTTTTCTCCAGAGATGTTGCCTGACCCATTGAGTTACTCCAGCACTTTGTGACTATCTCCGGTGTGAACCAGCATCTGCAATTCCTTCCTCAACTAAACCAAACTTAACTAAATTAAATTAAACTATAAATTAAACTATTCTAAACTAAACTAAACTAGACAGATGACACGGTGGTGCAGCGGTAGAGTTGCTGCCGTACCGTTCCAGAGACCCCGGTTCGATCCTGACCACGGGTGCTGTCTGTACGGAGTTTGTACTTGGCCTCCACATGACCTGCGTGGGTTTTCTCCGGGTGCTCCGGTTTCCTCCCGCACTCCAAAGACGTGCAGGTTTGTCGGTTAATTGGCTTGGTGTAAGTGTAAGTTGTTCCTGGTGGGTGTTGGGTAGTGTTAGCGTGCGGGGGATTGCTGGTCAGCGCGGACGCGATGGGCCGAAGGGCCCGTTTCAGCGCTCTTTCTCTAAGCTAAACTAAACTGAACTGAAGTAGAAACAGAGAACATTCATGGCTGATCATCCAGCTCAGTAACCTGTACCTGCCTTCTCTCCATACCCCCCTGATCCCTTTAGCCACAAGGGCCACATCTAACTCCCTCTTAAATATAGCCAATGAACTGGCCTCAACTACCTTCTGTGGTAGAGAATTCCACAGATTCACCACTCTCTGTGTGAAAAAAAACGTTCTCAATCTCGGTCCTAAAAGACTTCCCCCATATCCTTAAACTGTGACCCCTTGTTCTGGACTTCCCCCAACACCGGGAACAATGTTCCTGCATCTAGCCTGTCCAACCCCTTAAGAATTTTGTAAGTTTCTATAAGATCCCCCCTCAATCTTCTAAATTCCAGCGAGTACAAGCCGAGTCTATCCAGTCTTTCTTCATATGAAAGTCCAGCCATCCCAGGGATCAATCTGGTGAACCTTCTCTGTACTCCCTCTATGGCAAGAATGTCTTTCCTCAGATTAGGAGACCAAAACTGTACGCAATACTCCAGGTGCGGTCTCACCAATGCCCTGTACAACTTCAGCAGAACCTCCCTGCTCCTATACTCAAATCCCCTCGCTATGAATTGAACTAAACTAGACTACAGAGAAGGAAGCTTGCTTGATGTGTTGGCTGACGTTGTTTCTTCGGCCTGTTTCCGGGGGGGGGGGGGGGGGACGGGTTGAGTGAGTGATGAGGGAGACTCTGTGCGGCGCTAACTGACAGTCCCAACGCTCCCAGCAGAGTCTCACCGCCTGTCTGCCAGAGCAAGGACGTGCCGAAGAGTCAAGTGGATCATCGCGGGATTTGCTCGGAGGCTGTTGTCTTTGGCAAGTTTTCTGTTAAGAGCCAGATTAAACCTGCAGCAAAGTTGAACAATACTGTGCAGCTGATATTGGCTCTGACAATAACATAGCCTGCCTGCTCAGGAATCGAGAACCAGAGGCCACAGGTTTGAGGTGAGGGAGGGTGGGGGTGGGTGCGGGAAGATATAATGGCAACCTGAGGGATAACTTTTTTTACACAGAGGGTGGTGGGTGTATGGAACGAGCTGCCGGAGGACCTAGTTGAGGCTGGGACTACCGCAGCGTTGAAGAAACATTTAGACTGGTACATGGTTGTGGCTGTGGTAACTCAAATTTCAATGTACCTTAATTGGTACATGTGACAATAAATTGATCTTCAAATCTTCAAATCTTGGATAGGACAGGTTTGGAGGGACATGGGCCAAGAGCAGGCAGGTGGGACTAGTGTAACTGGGGCATGTTGGTCAGTGTGGGCAAGTTGGGCCGAAGGGCCGTTTCCACTCTGTATCACTCTGTGACTAGTGTAGTAGGGACATGTTGGTCAGTGTGGGCAAGTTGGGCCGAAGGGCCTGTTTCCACTCTGCATCACTCTGTGAGTAGTGTAGCTGGGACATGTTGGTCAGTGTGGGCAAGTTGGGCCTGTTTCCACACTGTATCACTCTGTGACTCTCTGTGATTCTATGACAGACACTTGGTAGTAACGGGTTCAATGATACTTTATTATCATGTGTACTGACGTACAGAGAGATTGTTTCTTCTGCATACAGCTTCAAATTCCGAAGAGTGAATATCACTCTTCACAGATGTCATTAGCAAATTTGCAGATGATACAAAGCTGGGTGGTAGTGTGAACTGTAAGGAAGATGCTATGAGGTTGCAGGGTGACTTGGACAGGTTGTGTGAGTGGGCGGATGCATGGCAGATGCAGTTTAATTTGGATAAGTGTGAGGTTATCCACTTTGGTGGTAAGAATAGGAAGGCAGAGTATTATCTGAATGGTGTCAAGTTAGGAACAGGTGACCTACAACGAGATCTGGGAGTCCTAGTGCATCAGTCACTGAAAGGAAGCATGCAGGTACAGCAGGCAGTGAAGAAAGCCAATGGAATGTTGGCCTTCATAACAAGAGGAGTTGAGAAGAGGAACAAAGAGGTCCTTCTGCAGTTGTACAGGGCCCTAGTGAGACCGCACCTGGAGTACTGTGTGCAGTTTTGGTCTCCAAATTTGAGGAAGGATATTCTTGCTATTGAGGGCGTGCAGCGTAGGTTTACTAGGTTAATTCCCGGAATGGCGGGACTGTCGTATGTTGAAAGACTGGAGCGACTAGACTTGTATACACTGGAATTTAGAAGGATGAGAGGGGATCTTATCGAAATGTATAAGATTATTAAGGGGTTGGACATGTTAGAGGCAGGAAACATTTTCCCAATGTTGGGGGAGTCCAGAACCAGGAGCCACAGTTTAAGAATAAGGGGTAGGCCATTTAGAACTGAGATGAGGAAAAACTTTTTCAGTCAGAGAGTTGTGAATCTGTGGAATTCTCTGCCTCAGAAGGCAGTGGAGGCCAATTCTCTGAATGCATTCAAGAGAGAGCTAGATAGAGCTCTTAAGGATAGCGGAGTCAGGGGGTATGGGGAGAAGGCAGGAACGGGGTACTGATTGAGAATGATCAGCCATGATCACATTGAATGGTGGTGCTGGCTCGAAGGGCCGAATGGCCTCCTCCTGCACCTATTGTCTATTGTCTATATTGTCTATCACCAACAACTTCTCCTGGAATACCCATACTGAAGCAACGACCAAGAAAGCACACCAACGCCTCTACTTCCTTACAAGGCTCAGGAAGTTCGGCATGTCCCCAACAACTCTCACCAACTTCTACAGATGCGCCACAGAGAGCATTTTATCGGGACGCATCACAGCACGGTTTGGGAACAGCTCCATCCAAGACCGCAAGAAATTGCAGCGTATTGTGGACGCAGCCCAGACCATCACACAAACCAACCTCCCTTCCATTGACTCCATCTACACCTCACGCTGCCTCGGCAAGGCAAGCAGCATCATCAAGGACCAGTCTCACCCCGGCCACTCCCTCTTCTCCCCTCTCCCATCAGGCAAGAGGTACAGAAGTGTGAAAACGCACACCTCCAGATTCAGGGGCAGTTTCTTCCCGGCAGTTATCAGGCAACTGAACCATCCTCTCACCAACTAGAGAGCTGTCCTGACCTCCCATCTACCTCATTGGACTATCTTTGAATGGACTTTACTGGACTTTACCTTGCATTAAACGTTATTACCATTATCGTGCATCTGAACAATCTGTACGCAATCTGTACGCAACTGTACACATCTGTATGCAACAAAAGCTTTTCACTGTACCTCGGTACACATGACAATAAACTAAACACAAACTTAGACTCAATGCAGTGAAAAGCCTTCTGTACATTAGGAACAATCATTACCAAGTAAAAGAATCTAAGACGTTAGGCCACTAGGGTCACCATGTTCAAGACACCATCTTGTATCATCCATGTTCTCCAGAGATGCTGCCTGACCCGCTGAGTTACTCCAGCACTTTGTGTCATCTTGTGCCCTTCAGGTCTGAATCTTTAAACTAATGTCACAGTCTTATCTTGGCCATAAAGGCCCGTTGTCATGACGACGACCCTGGGTGGGAGTTGTAGGGGTCGGCCTGGCCTGACGATGTTGCCGTTGACCTCAATAGATAATAGATGCATGATGAGGCCATTCGGCCCTTCGAGCCAGCACCACCATTCACTGTAATCATGGCTGATCATCCACAATCAGTACCCCGTTCCTGCCTTCTCCCCATATCCCTTGACTCCGCTATCATTAAGAGCTCTATCTAGCTCTCTCTTGAAAGCATCCAGAGAATTGGACTCCACTGCCTTCTGAGGCAGAGAATTCCTCAAATTCACAACTCTCTGGGTGAAAAAGTTTTTCCTCATCTCCGTTCTACCCCTTATTCTTAAACTGTGGCCCCAGGTTCTGGACTTCCCCAACATCGGGAAGATGTTTCCTGCCTCTAACATGTCCAATCCCTTAAGAATCTTATATGTTTCAATAAGATCCCCTCTCATCCTTCTAAATTCCAGTGAATACAAGCCCAGTCGATCCATTCTTTCATCATAAGAAGGGTCTCGACCCGAAACGTCACCCATTCCTTCTCTCCTGAGATGCTGCCTGACCCGCAGAGTTACCCCAGCATTTTGTGATACCTTCGATTTATACCAGCATCTGCAGTTATTTTCCTACATTCTTTCATCATATGTCAGTTCTGCCATCCCGGGAATTAACCTGATGAACTCCCTCAATAGCAATAATGTCCTTCCTCATGTTGAGAGACCAAAACTGGTTGGGTGTCCCATCTACACTCGTCCCACCTGCCGGCGTTTGTTCATATCCCTCTAAACTTAGAGCACATGGTATTGGGGGTAGGGTGTTGACATGGATAGAGAATTGGTTGGCAGACATGAAGCAAAGAGTAGGAGTAAACGGGTTCTTTTCAGAATGGCAGGCAGTGGCGAGTGGAGTGCCGCAAGGCTCAGTGTTGGGGCCGCAACTGTTTACCATATATATTAATGATTTGGAAGAGGGAATTAGAAGCAACACTAGCAAGTTTGCAGATGACACAAAGCTGGGTGGCAGTGTGAACAGCGAAGAGGATGTTAGGAGGTTGCAGGGTGACCTGGACAGTTTGAGTGAGTGGGCAGATGCGTGGCAAATGCAGTATAATATAGATAAATGTGAGGTTATCCACTTTGGCGGCAAAAACAAGGAGGCAAATTATTATCTCAATGGAGTTAGGTTAGGTAAGGGGGAGGTGCAGCGAGACCTGGGTGTTCTTGTACACCAGTCACTGAAAGATGGCATGCATGTACAGCAGGCAGTGAAGAAAGCTAACGGCTAAGTTAAGCTAAGTTGGCCTTCATAACAAGAGGATTTCAGTATAGGAGTAAAGAGGTTCTTCTGCAGTTGTATAGGGCCGTGGTAAGACCAAATCTGGAGTATTGTGTACAGTTTTGGTCTCCTAATTTGAGGAAGGACATCCTTGCAAATGAGGCAGTGCAGCGTAGCTTCACGAGATTGATCCCTGGGATGGCGGGACTGACATATGAGGAAAGATTGAAAAGACTGGGCTTGTATTCACTGGCGTTTAGAAGGATGAGAGAGGATCTTATAGAAACATATAAAATTATAAAAGGACTGGATAAGCTAGATGCAGGAAAAATGTTCCCAATGTTGGGTGAGTCCAGAACCAGGGGCCACAGTCTTAGAATAAAGGGGAGGCCATTTAAAACTGAGGTGAGAAAAAACTTTTTCACCCAGAGAGTTGTGAATTTGTGGAATTCTTTGCCATAGAGGGTAGTGGAGGCCAAATCACTGGATGGATTTAAGAGAGAGTTAGATAGATCTCTAGGGGCTAGTGGAATCAAGGGATATGGGGAGAAGACAGGCACGGGTTACTATAGACAATAGACAATAGGTGCAGGAGGAGGCCATTCGGCCCTTCGAGCCAACACCGCCATTCAATGTGATCATGGCTGATCATTCTCAATCAGCACCCCGTTCCTGCCTTCTCCCCATACCCCCTGACTCCGCTATCCTTAAGAGCTCTATCTAGTATGCATTTGGGCGGCACGATAGCGCAGCGGTAGAGTTGCTGCTTTACAGCGAATGCAGCGCCGGAGACTCAGGTTCGATCCTGACTACGGGTGCTGCACTGTAAGGAGTTTGTACGTTCTCCCCGTGACCTGCGTGGGTTTTCTCCGAGATCTTCGGTTTCCTCCCACACTCCAAAGACGTACAGGTATGTAGGTTAATTGGCTGGGTAAATGTAAAAATTGTCCCTAGTGGGTGTAGGATGGTGTTAATGTACGGGGATCGCTGGGCGGCACGGACTTGGTGGGCCGAAAAGGCCTGTTTCCGGCTGTATATATATGATATGATATGATATGATAATTGGCCTCCACTGCCTTCTGAGGCAGAGAATTCCACAGATTCACAACTCTCTGACTGAAAAGGTTTTTTCTCATCTCCGTTCTAAATGGCCGACCCCTTATTCTTAAACTGTGGCCCCTTCTTCTGGACTCCCCCAACATTGGGAACATGTTTCCTGCCTCTAACGTGTCCGACCACTTAATAATCTTATACGTTTCGATAAGATCTCTCATCCTTCTAAATTCCAGTGTATACAAGCCTAGCCGCTCCAGTCTTTCAACATATGACAGTCCCGCCATTCCGGGAATTAACCTAGTAAACCTACGCTGCACGCCCTCAATAGCAAGAATATCCTTCCTCAAATTTGGAGACCAAAACTGCACACAGTACTCCAGGTGCGGTCTCACTAGGGCCCTGTACAATTGCAGAAGGACCTCTTTGCTCCTATACTCAACTCCTCTTGTTATGAAGGCCAACATTCCATTGGCTTTCTTCACTGCCTGCTGTACCTGCATGCTTCCTTTCAGTGACTGATGCACTAGGACACCCAGATCTCGTTGTAAGTCCCCTGTTCCTAACTTGACACCATTCAGATAATACTCGGCCTTCCTATTCTTACCACCAAAGTGGATAACCTCACACATATCCACATTAAACTGCATCTGCCATGTATCCGCCCACTCACACAACCTGTCCAAGTCACCCTGCAACCTCATAGTGATTGGGGACGATCAGCCATGATCACAATGAATGGCGGTACTGGCTCGAAGGGCTGAATGGCCTCCTCCTGCACCTATTTTCTATGTTTCTATGTTTCTAAACTTGTCAAATACATGTAGCTGTCTAAATGTCTTTTAAACGTTGAGAATAATACCTGGCTCAACTACCTCCTCTGGCAGCTCATTCCATACACCCACCACACTCTGAGGCAGAGAATTCCACAGATTTACAACTCTCTGAGTGAAAAAGTTTTTCCTCATCTCCGTTCTAAATGGCCTACCCCTTATTCTTAAACTGTGGCCCCTTGTTCTGGACTCCCCCAACATTGGGAACATGTTTGTGGATGTACTGATTGAGAATGATCAGCCATGATCACATTGAATGGTGGTGCTGCTCAAAGGGCTGAATGGCCTCCTCCTACATCTATTGTCTATTGTCTATTGTCTGCGTGGGTTTTCTCCGACATCTTCGGTTTCCTCCCACACTCATAAGACGTACATGTTTGTAGGCTACTTGCCTTCGGTATAAATGTAAATTGTCCCTCGTGTGTGTGTGTGTGTGTGTGTGTGTGTAGCGTAGTGCTAGTGTGCGGGGATCGCTGGTCGGCACGGACTCGGTGGGCCGAAGGGCCTGTTTCCACGCCGTATCTCTAAAACCAAAAACTAAACTGAGCGTCCATGAAAGAAGCACCTCGGCAAACATGAAAGGGGCGACTTAATGGGACTGGCGTTCTTTACGAGTAGTCGGAATCTCAGCTGGAGGGAAGGTCAGTCCCTGGTGGGGGCGGCGAGCCAGGATTCCTGAGGTAAATGGACTGTAAGTACGGACAAACCGAGAAGGTAAACCTCCGCTAATTACGGGCCTGTTCATGTCCCTGGAAACATTAGCCAAGGTTGTCCCATTAGCAGGGTGAGAGGGGAGGCTGGAATGCCTGGGCCGAGGGGGGGGGGGGGGGAGAGATGCAGCTGAGATAAGGCCAGTAATGGCTGTGTGTACATGAGCGCGGTCGGTGTGTGCATGCCTTATCCACTCCATCAGCTAGACGTTTCAAACGCCGCTGAGAAACGTTCAGCTCCATAATCACCAAGGCACATTGCTCACCTCCAGATTAATCCACCCACTCCCTTAGCTTGGGGGGGGTGGGGGTGGGGGTGAGGTGGGGCAGGGTGGGGGAGAGGGAGGGGGGTTGGGGGGAGAGAGGGGGGAAATCAATGGTTTAATGGTTCTTTATTGTTATATGTCCACTGTTCAATTTAGCCTAGTTTAGTTCAGTTTAGTTTAGTTTAGTTCAGCTTAGTTTAGTTAAGTTTAGTTCAGGTTAGTTTAGTTTAGTTTAGTTTAGGTTAGTTCAGCTTAGTTTAGTTTAGAAAGGAGACACAAAATGCTGGAGTAACTCAGCGGGTCAGGCAGCATCTCGGGAGAGAAGGAATGGGTGACGTTTCGGGTCGAGACCTTTCTTCAGGCTGATGTCAGGGGAGGGGGCGGGACAGAGATAGAATGTAGTCGGAGACAGTAAGACTAGTGGGAGAAGTGGGAAGGGGAGGGGATAGAGAGTGTGGGAAAGCTAGGGCTATCTGAAGTTGGACAAGTCAATGTTCAAACCGCTGTGGTGTAAACTAGCCAAGCGAAATATGAGGTGCTGTTCCTCCAAGTTTAGTTTAGAGATACAGCACGGAAACAGGCCCTTCGGCCCACCGAGTCCTTCTCTCCAGAGATTCCATTCCTCCAATCCTCTCCAGAGATGCTGCCTGACCCACTGAGTTACTCCAGCACTTTGTTTTTATCTTCGGTGTAAACCAGTATCTGCAGTTCCTTCCTACACAACTCTACACCAACATTGGACTTTGTCTCTGGAACTGATGCACTACAATACGATACGATTTATCCCAAGAGGGAAATTAATTTGCCAACAGTCATAAAAAAACACAAAATGCTATGAAACATGTACAATGCTGAGAACTATATTCTGCACTCTGTGTTTTCCCTTTTGCTCTACCCATAGTTCTTGAGTTTAACTTGATTGTATTTTAATGTAGTTTACTTTAGTGATACAGCGTGGAAACAGGCCCTTCAGTCCAGCAAGTCTGCGCCGACCAGCGATCCCCGCACACCAACACAATCCTACACACACTAGGGACAATTTACAAATTATAGAAGACAATGAATAATAGACTTTAGACTTTTTAGTTTTAATTTTTAACTTTTAACTTTAGACTTTTAACGTTTAGAGTTTAGACTTTCGGCGTTAGAGTGAAAACAGGCCCTTCGGCCCACTATCTTGATTCCGTAAAAGTGCTGGAGAAATCAAATCGTCAGGCAGCATCTCTGGAGGACATGGATGGGTGGCGTTTCGGGTCGAGACCCTTTTTCAGACCATCCATTCAAAGAACCACATTGAAACTTACAGAATAATGAAAGGCACAGATAGAGTGGATGTGGAAAGGATGTTTCCACTGGTGGGAGAGTCTAGGACCAGAGGGCACGGCCTCAGAATTAAAGGGCACTCTTTTGGGCAGGAGGTGAGGAAGAACTTCCTTAGTCAGAGGGTGGTGAATCTGTGGAACTCATTGCCACAGAGGGCTGTGGAGGCCAAGTCAGTGGATATTTTTAAGGCAGAGATAGAGAAATTCTTGATTAGGAGGCAGAGATCAGCCACGATTGAATGGTAGAGTAGACTCAATGGGCCGAATGGCCTATTTCTATTCCGATAATATGAACTTGTGTGTTGACATGGACTTTGCTCCAGAGAGGAGGAAGGTGGAGCAGGCCTGCCACCTACTGGCAGAGGGCGGTTCTGCTGCACTCCCACAGCAGGTGGAAAGAAGATCTGGAGACACAGAGTGCTGGAGTAACTCAGCGGGTCAGGCAGCATCTCTGGAGAACATGGACAGGTGACGTTTCACAGAGTGCTGGAGTAACTCAGTGGGTCAGGCAGCATCTGTGGAGAACATGGATAGGTGACGTTTCACAGAGTGCTGGAGTAACTCAGTGGGTCAGGCAGCATCTGTGGAGAACATGGATAGGTGACGTTTCACAGAGTGCTGGAGTAACTCAGCGGGTCAGGCAGCATCTCTGGAGAACATGGACAGGTGACGTTTGGGGTCAGGACCCCTCTTCAGACTAATTATAGGCGGAAGAAGTTCAGTTCAGTTCTGTTCAGTTTATAGTCACGTGTACCGAGGTACAGTAAAAAGCTTTTGTTGCGTGCCATCCAGTCAGCGGAAAGACAATACATGATTACAATCAATCTATTTACAGTATGCAGATATATGATAAGGGAATAACGTTTAGTGCAAGGTAAAGCCAGCAAAGTCCGATCAAGGATAGTCCGAGGGTCTCCAATGAGGTAGATGGGAGGTCAGGACCGCTCTCTGGTTGTGGTAGGATGGTTCAGTTGCCTGATAACAGCTGGGAAGAAACTGTCCCTGAATCTGGAGGTGTGCGTTTTCACACTTCTGTACCTCTTGCCCGATGGGAGAGGGGAGAAGAGGGAGTGGCCGGGGTGAGACTGGTCCTTGATGATGCTGCTGGCCTTGCCGAGGCAGCGTGAGGTGTAGATGGAGTCGATGGAAGGGAGGTTGGGTTGTGTGATGGGGATTGGTTTGTCTGAAAGAGAAGTGAAACAGGATAGAGTGTGGCACAGGTGGGCACAGGTGGGCACAAGTGGACACAGGTGGGCATAGGTGGGCATAGGTGGGCACAGGTGGACACAGGTGAGGTGAGTTTCAATAGACTAACAGTAGCAGCAGGTGTCACACTAGCCTGGACCACCCACACTGCCTTCGAGCCAGCACCGCCATTCACTGTGATCATGGCTGATCATCCACAATCAGTACCCCGTTCCTGCCTTCTCCCCATACCCCCTGACTCCGCCATCTTTAAGAGCTCTATCTAACTCCTTCTTGAAAGCATCCAGAGAATTGACCACTGCCTTCTGAGGCAGAAAATTCCACAGATTTACAACTCTCTGGGTGAAAAAGATTTTCCTCATCTCTGTTCTAAATGGCCTATCCCTTATTCTTAAACTGTGGCCCCTGGTTCTGGACTCCCCCAACATCGGGAACATGTTTCCTGCCTCTAACGTGTCCAACCCCTTAATAATCTTATATGTTTCCATTGGCAAGATTCGGAGAGAAATGGATAGGAAAGGGTTAAGGCTCCCACCCTAGCTGTGGTCCTAGTTTCACTGTCGTCCTGTTGAGTTTCATTGTTTGTACATCTCATCATCACCCCGACCCCACAGCCAACAATGAACCATTGTGGGCTCCACGTTCTGAATATTGTGTTCAGTTCTGGGCACCATGTTATGGGAAAGATATTGTCAAGCTTGAAAGGGTTTGGAAAAGATTTACGAGGATGTTGCCAGGACTAGAGGGTGTGAGCTACAGGGAGAGGTTGAGCAGGCTGGGTCTCTATTCCATGGAGCGCAGGAGGATGAGGGGAGATCTTATAGAGGTGTACAAAATCATGAGAGGAATAGATCGGGTAGATGCACAGAGTCTTTTACCCAGAGTAAGGGAATGGAGGACCAGAGGACATAGGTTCAAGGTGAAGGGGAAAAGATTTAATAGGAATCTGAGGGATGACTTTTTCACACAGAGGGTGGTGAATGTATGGAACAAGCTGCCAGAGGAGGTAGTTGAGGCTGGGACTATCCCATCGTTTAAGAAACAGTCAGACAGGTACATGGATAGGACAGGTTTGGAGGGATATGGGCCAAGTGCAGGCAAGTGGGACTAGTGTAGCTGGGACATGTTGGCCGGTGTGGGCGAGTTGAGTAGAAGGGCCTGTTTCCGCACTGTATCACTCTGTGACTAGTGTAGCTGGGGCATTATTGGGCTAGCGTGGGCGAGTTGGGCTGAAGGGCCTGTTTCCGCACTGTATCACTCTGTGACTAGTGTAGCTGGGGCATTATTGGGCTAGCGTGGGCGAGTTGGGCTGAAGGGCCTGTTTCCGCACTGTATCACTCTGTGACTAGTGTAGCTGGGGCATTATTGGGCTAGCGTGGGCGAGTTGGGCTGAAGGGCCTGTTTCCACACTGTATCACTCTGTGGCTAGTGTAGCTGGGGCATTATTGGGCTAGCGTGGGCGAGTTGGGCTGAAGGGCCTGTTTCCACACTGTGTCACTCTGTGGCTAGTGTAGCTGGGGCATTATTGGGCTAGCGTGGGCGAGTTGGGCTGAAGGGCCTGTTTCCACACTGTATCACTCTGTGACTAGTGTAGCTGGGGCATTATTGGGCTAGCGTGGGCGAGTTGGGCTGAAGGGCCTGTTTCCACACTGTGTCACTCTATGGCTAGTGTAGCTGGGGCATTATTGGGCTAGCGTGGGCGAGTTGGGCTGAAGGGCCTGTTTCCACACTGTGTCACTCTGTGGCTAGTGTAGCTGGGGCATTATTGGGCTAGCGTGGGCGAGTTGGGCTGAAGGGCCTGTTTCCACACTGTGTCACTCTATGATTCTATGAGCTTTCCTTGATCACCATTTTTCTCGCCTACCTTTCATCTATATCTCTGTGCATCATTGTCCATATCTCTCATTTCCCTTTTCTCCTGACTCTCAAGAAGGGTCTCGACCCGAAATGTCACCTATTTCTCTTCTCCCGAGACGCTGCCTGACCCTCTGAGTTACTCCAGCTTTTTGTGCCTATCTGCTGTTCAGAGGGATGTGGGTCAAACACAGGCAGTCTTTGCATAATCAGTAGAATTGAGGACCTACCGTGAAGGTCTACCATGCAGTGGTACTCACCACTCTTCTCTATGCCAGTGAGACCTGGACTGTCTACAGCAGACATGCCAAACAGCTCAACCACTTTCACCTGAGCTGCCTACGCAGACTCCTTCACATCAGGTGGCAGGACAAAATTCCCGACACAGAGGTCTTGGAACGTGCCTGAATCCCCAGCGTCCACACCCTCCTACGGAAAGCCCAAGCCAGATGGGCAGGCCATGTCGTCAGAATGCCCGAGAGTCGACTGCCAAAACAGCTTCTGTATGGAGAACAGTGTCAGGGCAAGCGCTCAGTAGGAGGACAGAAGAAACGGTTTAAGGACTGCCTCAAAGTGTCCCTCAAAGACTTGGACATCAACCTCAGCACTTGGGAGTCTCTTGCTCTGGACCGTCCCAACCTGGCGTAGCAAGCTCACCACAGGAGCCCGTGCAGCAGAGAACAGACGCACTGCAGAGGCCCAGAGGAAACGCACCGCGCGCAAGGCCGGGCTACCTCCACTTCCACTGCAGCACCCATCCACTTGTGCCCTACGTGTGGGCGTGCCTTCCGGGCCCGGATTGGCCTCACCAGTCACTTCCGGACCCACAGTCACCAATCCTCCAACTGAAAGTGAAGTCATGGTCATCTTCCAACCCGAAGGACGAACAACAACAGAATTGAGGGACCAGTCTCATCCCGGCCACTCCCTCTTCTCCCCTCTCCCATCGGGCAAGAGGTACAGAAGTGTGAAAACGCACACCTCCAGATTCAGGGGCAGTTTCTTCCCAGCTGTTATCAGGCAACTGAACCATCCTACCACAACCAGAGAGCAGTGCTGAACTACTATCAACCTCATTGGAGACTCTCTGACTACCTTTGATCGGAATTCACTGGCTTTATCTTACTCTAAACATTATTCCCTTATCCTGCTCGATTGTAATCACGTATTGTCTTTTCACTGACTGGTTAGCACGCAACAAAAGCTTTTCACTGTACCTCGGTACACGTGACAATAAACTAAACTGAACTGACTGCGTCCAAGCCGACCAGCAATCTCCGCACAATAACACTATCCTACACACACTAGGAACAATTTATATCTAACACCAAACCAATTAACCTACAACCTGTCGTCTTTGGAGTGTGGGAGGAAACCAGAGCACCTGCAGAAAACCCACGCAGGTCACGGTGAGAACGTGCAAACTCCGTACAGACTATCTTGTGTCTATCTTTGGTTTAGAAGGATATGGGCCAAACGTGGACAGGTGAGACAGGTCTTTGATTAAGTCGGCTGCCTTTCCGAGGCAGCGTGATAATAGACAATAGACAATAGGTGCAGGAGTAGGCCATTCGGTCCTTCGAGCCAGCACCGCCATTCAATGTCTCCACCTATATCCTTCCTTTGTCCTGCCCCCCTGACATCAGTCTGAAGAAGGGTCTCGACCCGAAACGTCACCCATTCCTTCTCTCCTGAGATGCTGCCTGACCCGCTGAGTTACTCCAGCATTTTGTGAATAAATACCGCCATTCAATGTGATCATGGCAGATCATCCACGATCAGTACCCCGTTCCTGCCCTCTCCCCAATGTGTAAGGAGTATGGTCTGTGTGTCTCGTTGTGTAGGAAAGAACTGCAGATGGCTTATACTGAAGGTAGATACAAAATGCTGGATGAACTTAGAGGGAGACGATTGAACTGTATTCCCTTCCAACACAGTGAGGAATGTGGATTCTGCTGTGGTGGATGTTTATGTTAACTATTATTTTATGTGGTTGTGTGTCCTGTTGCTTTTCACTTAGTATGGCGGTATGGTAACTCAAATTTCATTGTACCTTAATTGGTACATGTGACAATAAATTGATCTTGAAATCTTGAATCTTGAAATCTTGATCATATTGAATGGCGGTGATGGCTCGAGGGGCCGAATGGCCTCCTCCTGCACCTATTTTCTACGTTTCTATGTTTCGACTGGTTAGGCTGCATTTGGACTGTGTTGCGTGCAGTTCTGGTCACCCCAATGCTAGAAGGAAGTGGAGGCTTTGGAGAGGGTGCAGAGGAGGTTGACCAGAATGATGCCCGGATTAGAGGGTATAAAGGTAGACACAAAATGCTGGAGTAACTCAGGCAGCATCTCGGGAGAGAAGGAATGGGTGACGTTTCTGGTCGGGCACCTTCTTCAGACTGAGCTAGATTTGGAGAAAGTGAGAGGGGAGGTAGTGGAGAGTGTTGGTAGAGGGAAATTGGCTGGTTCAGTGGTCGAGGAAGAAACGGACCTTCCTGGCAGGGGGTGGAAGTGTAGAGTGACTGGATGCCCATCGCAAAGATGAGGGAGCGGGGGCTCGGAAAACGGAACTCATTGAGGAGATGAAGGGTGTGCGAGGGGTCATAAGGTCGTAAGGTCATAAGGTCATAAGTGATAGGAGCAGAATTAGGCCATTCGGCCCATCAAGTCTACCCCGCCATTCAATCATGGCTGATCTATCTCTCCCTCCTAACCCCATTCTCCTGCCTTCTCCCCATAACCTCTGACACCCGCACTAATCAAGAATCTAGCTATCTCAGCCTTAAAAACATCCATTGGCACAGACCTGTACTTTCCTATGTTCCATCTCTACCCCACATATCAGTCACAGACTGGCTTCAGTCACTTAAAGTTAGCATGCAGGTACAGCAGGCATTGAAGAAAGCTAATGGCATGTTGGCCTTTATGACAAGAGGAGTTGAATATAGGAACAAACAGGTCCTTCTGCAGTTGTACAGGGCCCTAGTGAGACCGCACCTGGAGTACTGTGTGCAGTTTTGGTCTCCAAATTTGAGGAAGGATATTCTTGCTATTGAGTGCGTGCAGCGTAGGTTCACTGGGTTAATTCCCGGAATGGTGGGACTATCATATGTTGAAAGACTGGAGTGACTAGGCTTGTATACACTGGAATTTAGAAGGATGAGAGGAGATCTTATCGAAACATATAAGATTATTAAGGGACTGGACACATTAGAGGCAGGAAACATGTTCCCAATGTTGGGGGAGTCCAGAACCAGGGGCCACAGTTTAAGAATAAGGGGTAGGCCATTTAGAACAGAGATGAGGAAAAACCTTTTCAGTCAGAGAGTTGTAAATCTGTGGAATTCTCTGCCTCAGAAGGCAGTGGAGGGCAATTCTCCGGATGCTTTCAAGAGAGAGCTAGATAGAGCTCTTAAAGATAGCGGAGTCAGGGGGTATGGGGAGAAGGCAGGAACGGGGTACTGATTGTGAATGATCAGCCTTGATCATATTGAATGGCGGTGCTGGCTTGAAGGGCCGAATGGCCTACTCCTGCACCTATTGTCTATTGTCTATTGGCTGTGTTGGACTTTACTGGATATTAGTCACTTTTTATTTCCTCCAGAATAAATCATCAGATTTCAGGTTTACGGTTTCAACTAATGACTTCCCTTCTACCAGGAAAGCAAAAGTGCTTCTTTAAAAGAAGTGGCTGTTCATTTTATACAGTGATTTGAAGCCCCACCTGTTTGCACAGTAGAATGATGCAAATTCTATCCGAGCCGCCCCAGCAGAGGGAAAGGTGACAAAAGCTTACAATATGTAAAATTTAACGAGGACACCAGTGGAGAACCTACATAGGCAATAGGTGCAGGGGGAGGCCATTCGGCCCTTCCAGACAGCACCGCCATTCATTGTGATCATGGCTGATTATCCACAATCAGTAACCCGTGCCTGCCTTCTCCCCATATCCCTCCATTCCACTAGCCCCAAGAGCTCCATCTAACTCTCTTTTAAATTCATCCAGTGAATCGGCCTCCACTGCCCTCTGTGGCAGAGAATTCCACAAATTCACAACTCTCTGGGTGAAAAAGTTTCTTCTCACCTCAGTTTTTAATGGCCTCCCCTTTATTCTTAGACTGTGGCCCCTGGTTCTGGACTCCCCCAACATTGCGAACATTTTTCCTGCATCTAGCTTGTCTAGTCCTTTTATAATTGTATACGTCTCTATAAGATCCCCTCTCGTCCTTCTAAACTCCAGTGAATACAAGCCTAGTCTTTTCAATGTTTCCTCATACGACAGTCCCGCCATCCCAGGGATCAATCTCGTGAACCTACGCTGCACTGCCTCAATAACAAGGACGTCCTTCCTCAAATTAGGAGACCAAAACTGCACACAATACTCCAGGTGTGGTCTCACCTAGGCCTGGTACAACTGAGGAAGGACCTCTTTGCTCCTGTACTCAAATCCTCTCGTTGTGAAGGCCAACATGCCATTAGCTTTCATCACTGCCTGCTGTACCTGCACGCTTACTTTCAGTCACTGGTGTACAAGGACACCAAGGTCTCATTGCACTTCCCCTTTACCTAATCTAACTAGGATGGGGAGGGATAGAGAGAGAGAGAGGGAAAGCAAGGCTCACCACTTCAATTAGCTGCCCTCTTCTTTTTTAATACCTGCAAAGCTATCATCAGTGTGCTGCATTTTCTATTATTGTCCCTTCAAGTTTCTGTCATACACCTGGTGCTTCATAGAAACATAGAAAACAGGTGCAGGAGGAGGCCATTCGGCCCTTCGAGCCAGCACCGCCATTCATTGTGATCACGACTGATCATCCACAATCAGTAACCCGTGCCTGTCTTCTCCCCATATCGCTTGATTCCACTAGCCCCTAGAGTACAATTCTGGCTGCTTCAACATTCATTCACTGTTCATCTTTATTTCGTACCCACTCCCCTTCCTGTCTGCCCCTTAAACTGTCCTCTTTCATTTCTTTATTTGCTCTTTTCTCTCTCCTCTGGTTCTCTTTTCTCTCGTCTCTCACTCTGCCACGCCTGCCTGCCTTCTCTCAACGTGCGCCTCCATCTTGTTCACAGCTTCTGTTGAAAGCTTCTGTCACCCAGAGAGTCATGAATCTGTGGGATTCTCTGCCTCAGAAGGCAGTGGAGGCCGATTCCCTGGATGCTTTCAAGAGAGAGCTAGACAGAGCTCTGAATGATAGTGGAGTCAGGGGGGTATGGGGAGAAGGCAGGAACGGGGTACTGATTGTGGATGATCAGCCATGATCAGGGTGAATGGCGGTGCTGGCTCGAAGGGCCGAATGGCCTCCTCCTGCACCTATTGTCCATTGTCTATAAAAGATCACCTTCACAAAGTGCCGCAACAGTTTACGAGCGGCACGGTGGTGCAGCGGTAGAGCTGCCGGCTCACAACGCCAGAGACCCGGGTTCGATCCTAACCTCGGGTGCTGTGTGCAGAGTTTTTGTACGTTCTTCCTATGTCTTAGAAACATAGAAACATAGAAAATAGGTGCAGGAGGAGGCCATTCGGCCCTTCGAGCCAGCACCGCCATTCATTGTGATCACGGCTGATCATCCAACTCAGTAACCTGTACCTGCCTTCTCTCCATACCCCCTGATCCCTTTAGCCACAAGGGCCACATCTAACTCCCTCTTAAATATAGCCAATGAACTGGCCTCAACTACCTTCTGTGGCAGAGAATTCCACAGACTCACCACTCTCTGTGTGAAGAAATGTTTTCTCATCTCGGTCCTAAAAGACTTCCCCCTTATCCTTAAGCTGTGACCCCTAGTTCTGGACTTCCCCAACATCGGGAACAATCTTCCTGCATCTAGCCTCTCCAACCCCTTAAGAATTTTATATGTTTCTATAAGATCCCCCCTCAGTCTTCTAAATTCCAGCGAGTACAAGCCGAGTCTATCCAGTCTTACTTCATATGAAAGTCCTGCCATCCCAGGGATCAATCTGGTGAACCTTCTCTGTACTCCCTCTAAGGCTAGAATGTCTTTCCTCAGATTAGGAGACCATGGAGGAACCTTATCCAGCAGCCGTGGGGAGAGGGGGGGGGAGAAATTTCCGAAGGATTCTTCCATGTAAAACTCTGGCACTTCAAACCCTGCCTTGGCCACCCTGTCTGTCAAAGGTGCTTCATTTTCTACATTAACCCGGCAGAGGCGAAGAAAACAAAAAACAAGCAAGCAGTTCAAAAGTGAGACTATTAAAATATAAATGAAGTCTTGCATAGATAAGGCCCTGCGCCTATTTAACATTCATGGAACTATATAATCAGGCTTTGTTATCAAGGGACATGATACTGCCAGTGCCTAAGCTAATCCCATGTTGCTATGAGCTGCCAAACACTGGCCCTCGCTGACGAGCGTATTATTCATTTGCTCTGTAATGTCGTTTGGCTAAAGGGCATTTAAGGCCCATTGCAAACAGGGCCTCACTTGAAATGCCATTTAGCCAAACTAGTTTTTGATAATTGGCCTATTTTGCGGGAAGTATTTGCGCTCGTTCTCTGCTCGGCCCGAATTAAAGACCTTATCAGTTGGTCTTTCTCTTTGGTAAGGAGAAAAATAATGTGCAATTTATCAGCCGTTCTTAGAGAAGAAATAAAAGAATTATCAGGCGGAATAATTTGTTACTAAAAGCTGCAAGGCAGGTCTTGTGTTTCTCGTTCAATTTCTCATTAATTGCTTTGGCCCAGAGCTACTCGACGAAGTTTTATTGGGTTGTCATTAACATTCTGCACCAAAGGTAAAAGTTTATATTCTCCGTTGAATAAGCAAACAAAATGGAGGGTGCAGCTGATGGAATGGTACAGGGTTTAGGTTTAGTCTAGGGACAAAGCACGGAAACAGGCCCTTCGGCCCACCGAGTCCGCACCGACCAGCGATCCCCGCACGCTTACACTATCCTACACCCACTAGGGACAATCTACATTTGTACCCAGCCAATTAACCCACAAACCTCAACGTCTTTGGAGTGTGGGAGGAAAGCAGAACATCCCGGAGAAAACCCACGCAGGTCACGGGGAGAACGTCACAGGGCGGTAGAGTTGCTGCCTTACAGCAAAGGCAGCGCCGGAGACCTGGGTTCGATCCCGACTGCGGTTGCTGTCTGTACGGAGTTTGTACGTTCTCCCCGTGACCTGCGTGGGTTTTCTCCGAGATCTTCGGTTTCCTCCCACACTCCAAAGACGTGCAGGTCTGTAGGTTGATTGGTTCGGTAAATGTAAAAATTGTCCCGAGTGTGTGTAGGATAGTGTTAGTGTGCGGGGATCGCTGGTCGGCGTGGACCCGGTGGGCCGAAGGGCCTGTTCCTGCCCTGTACCTCTAAACTCTATCTCTAAACGAAACGTACAAACTCCGTACAGACAGTACCCATAGTCGGGATCAAACCCGGGTCTCTGGCACTGTGAGGCAGCAACTCTACTGCTGCACAACCCAGGTTTAAGTTTACTATTGTCACGTTGAACAGAGAACAGATAGACACAAATTGCTGGAGTAACTCAGCAGGTCTGGCAACATCTCTGGAACAAAAAAGGATGGGTGACGTTTTTAGTTCGAGACCCTTCTTCAGATATCAGTTTTGTTTATTCGTTTGATGTCACATGTACTGAGGTACAGTGAAAAGCTTTAGTTGCGTGCTAACTAGTCAGCGTATAGAACACGACTTCACAGGAACGGGCACTTCGGCGCACAACGTCGATAAGTTCATAAGTGATTGGAGCAGAATTAGGCCATTCGGCCCATCTAGTCTACTCTGCCATTCAATCATAGAAACATAGAAACATAGAAAATAGGTGCAGGAGCCAGCACCGTCATTCATTGTGATCATGGCTGATCATCCGCAATCAGTAACCCGTGCCTGCCTTCTCCCCATATCCCTTGATTCCACTAGCCCCTAGAGCTCTATCTAACTCTCTCTTAAATTCATCCAGTGAATTGGCCTCCACTGCCTTCTGTGGCAGAGAGTTCCACAAATTCACAACTCTCTGGGTGAAAAAGTTCCTTCTCATCTCAGTTTTAAATGGCCTCCCCTTTATTCTAAGATTGTGTGGCCCCTGGTTTTGGACTCCCCCAATATTGGGAACATTTTTCCTGCATCTAGCTTGTCCAGTCCTTTTATAATTTTATATGTCTCTATAAGATCCCCTCTCATCCTTCAAAATTCCAGTGAATACATGCCCAGTCTTTTCAATCTTTCCTCATATGACAGTTCCGCCATCCCAGGGATTAACCTCGTGAACTTACGCTGCACTGCCTCAATTGCAAGGATGTCCTTCCTCAAATTAGGAGACCAAAACTGTACACAGTACTGGTGTATTGGTCCATCCCTCTTCCTCTCAACCCCATTCTCCTGCCTTCTCCCCATAACCCCTGACACCCGTAATAATCCAGAAACTATCCATCTCTGCCTTATATCTGTGCTGAACATGATGCTGTTAAACTGATCTCATCTGCCTGTACATGATCCATATCCCTCTATTATGGCGGCACGGTGGCGCAGCGGTAGAGTTGCTGCCTTACAGCGAATGCAGCGCCGGAGACTCAGGTTCGATCCTGACTACGGGCGCCGTCTGTACGGAGTTTGTACGTTCTCCCCGTGACCTGCGTGGGTTTTCTCCGAGATCTTCGGTTTCCTCCCACACTCCAAAGACGTACAGGTTTGTAGGTTAATTGACTGGGCAAATGTAAAAAAAATTGTCCCTAGTGTGTGTAGGATAGTGTTAATGTGCGGGGATCGCTGGGCGGCACGGACCCGGTGGGCCGAAGGGCCTGTTTCCGCGCTGTATCTCTAAATCTGTATCTCTAAATCTATTCTATGCACGTCCATGTGCATGTCCATGTCCATGTGCCTATCGAAAAGCCTTGGTACAGTGAAAAGCTTTGTGTTGCGTGCTATCCAAACAGACCTGATATACCATACATAGATACAATCATATTAAACTCAAATACAATAGGTAGAGCAAAGGGGAAGATACAGAGTGCGGAGTATAGTTCTCAGCATTGTAGCGCATTAGTTCCACTGACAAAGTCCAATGTCCGCAATGGGGTAGAGGTGAATTGCACAGTACCCTGGCTTGTGGAAGGGCCGTTCAGAACCCTGATAACAGAGGGGAAGAAGCTGTCCCTGAGTCTGGTGGTGCGCACTTTCAAGCTTCTGTACCTTCTGCCGGACGGGAGCGGGGAGAAGAAGGAATGACCGGGGTGGGACAGGGACAAGGCTTTGATGATATTGGCTGTTTTCCCGAGGCAGCGTGAAGTGTAGATGGAGTCAAGGGGGGGGAGTGTGGTGTGTGTGATGGGCTGGGCTACATCCGCAACTCTCTGCAATGTCCCGTGGTCTTGCGTAGAGCTGTTCCCAAACCCAGCTGTGATGCATCAAGACAGTGCAGATGGAGTTGATGGTGGGGAACATGGTCTGTGTTTTGGACTGGGTTACATGTTCATAAGTTATATTAACCCTATCTAATCGGCATCTGCAGTTCCTTGTTCTCTATTCAAACTTCTATGTTCAATACCCCGACTGATGAAGGATAAGGCGCCAAAACCCTTCGTTACCACTCTATAGAATCATAGTCATAGCATCGTACAGCACAGAAAAAGGCCCTTCGGCCCAACACGCCCGCACCGACCAACATGTCCCATCTACACTAGTTGTACTTGCCTGCGTTTGGCCCATATCTCTCTAAACCTGTCCTATCAATGTACCTATCCATCCTATATATCTGTGTAGAGTCCAAACCTGAAACATCACCTATCCATGTTCTCCAGAGATGCTGCCTGACCCGCTGAGTTACTCTAGCACTCTGTGAAATGTCACCTATCCATGTTCTCCAGGGATGCTGCCTGACCCTCTGAGTTACTCCAGCACTTTTAATATTCTTGCATTCCTAAATCCCTCTGCTCTACACAGTCTCTGCACGGTGGCGCAGCGGTAGAGTTGCTGCCTCACAGCGCCAGAGACCTGGGTTCCAGCCCGACCACGGGTGCTGTCTGTACGGAGTTTGCACGTTCTCCCCGTGACCTGCGTGGGTTTTCTCCGAGATCTTCAGTTTCTTCCCACACACCAGAGACGTGTAGGTTTGCAGGTTAATTGGCTTTGGTAAAATTGTGAATTGTCCCGAGTGTGTGTCGGGTAGTGCTAGTGGTACTATCGCTGGTCGGCACGGACTCGGTGGGCCGAAGGGCCAGTTTCTGCTCGGTGTCGATAAAGTCTAAAAAATAGAAGGACTGGTGAGTAAGATAGAGCTAGTGTACAGGGTGAGCACTGGCCTGATCAAGGGCCTGTTTCCGTATTGTATCTTTCAATCCTTGAAGGACATCCTTACTATTGAGGCAGTGCAGCGTATGTTCACCAGGTTAATCACCGGGATGGCGGGACTGTCATACGACGAAAGATTGAAAAGACTGGACCTGTATTCACTGGAATTTAGAAGGATGAGAGGGGATCTTATAGAGACGTATAAAATTATAACAAGGACTGGACAAGCTAGATGCAGGAAAAATGTTCCCAATGTTGGGGGAATCCAGAACCAGGAGGCATTGTCTAAGAATAAAGGGGAGGCCATTTAAAACTGAGGTGAGAAAAAACTTTTTCACCCAGAGAGTTATGAACGTGGAATTCTCTGCCACAGAGGGCAATGGAGGCCAATTCACTGGATGAATTTAAAAGAGAGTTAGATAGAGCTCTAGGGGCTAGTGGAATCAAGGGATATGGGGAGAAGGCAGGCACGGGTTATTGATTGTGGATGATCAGCCATGATCACAATGAATGGCGGTGCTGGCTCGAAGGGCCAAATGGCCTCCTCCTGAACCTATTTTCTATGTTTCTGTGTTTAATCAATCAGAGCAGGGAACTGTCTCATGCCAGACCATCAGAATAATAGAAAGATATATTGGTCACTCTATCAGTTTTTGTAGGTTTGTAGTTTAATTGGCTTGGGTTTTGTAGAAGCACAGAAACATAGAAAATAGGTGCAGGAGGAGGCCATTTGGCCCTTCGAGCCAGCACCGCCATTCATTGTGATCATGGCTGATCGTCCACAATCAGTAACCCGGGCCTGCCTTCTCCCCGTATCCCTTGATTCCACTAGCCCCTAGAGCTCTATCTAACTATTTTAAATTCATCCAGTGAATCGGCCTCCACTGCCTTCTGTGGCAGAGAATTCCACAAATTCACAACTCTCTGGGTGAAAAAGTTCCTTCTCACCTCAGTTTTAAATGGCCTCCCCTTTATTCTTAGACTGTGACCCCTGGTTCTGGACTCCCCCAACATTGGGAACATTTTTCCTGCATCTAGCTTGTCAGTCCTTTTATACTTGGTATAAGTGTAAATTGTCCCTAGTATGTGCAGGCTTGTGTTAATGTGCGGGGATGGCTGGTCAGTGCGGACTCGGTGGGCCAAAGGGCCTGTTTCCGCGCTGTATCTCCAAACTA
The DNA here is from genome assembly GCF_053455715.1 of Rhinoraja longicauda. NCBI lineage: Eukaryota > Metazoa > Chordata > Chondrichthyes > Rajiformes > Arhynchobatidae > Rhinoraja > Rhinoraja longicauda. Next base: position 3,065,362 of record NC_135953.1, on the reverse strand, counting down.
AACTGAGCTAAACTAAAAAGCAAGGTGACCAAAACTGAACACGATATCATCCTTCACCTCCGATCGCTAAAGCGTTCTGTAAAACTGTATAATGAAGTCATTCTGTTTTAATTCTCTCATCTGGGTTAAATTACCAGGCATGATAAAAGTGACATTATTTGGATGTTCTTGATGCCCTGCCCAGAAGCCTGTGGGGTAATTGGAGTGGGAGGGTGGGGCGGTGTAGGACGGGAAAGAGGGGGAGTAGGGGGGGGGGGGATTGTGGATGAGAGGGGAGGTGTTTGGAGCAGCCTTTCATTCAGTCACACAGGCGTTCATGTTGAGACAGGACTGTTGGCAACAATTTGCAGGGGGCTACGGTTTCAGCAGCTGCCTGTCAGTTATCTCTGGAGCACAGGAGATCAGGTGTCAGGGAGATGGAGAGGAGAGAAGGCAGGCAGCGGACAATGGAATCAAAGTGTTACATGATAAAGAAGCACAACAAACATACACACAGAGCCAGCGATTGCCCTCCCTGGGAAACTCACGCTGTCTCGGCAAGATCAACAGTGCCTGAAGAATATTTGTGTGCGTTTATATATATATATATATAGATATATATATATATATATATATATATACGGTAGACACAAAATGCTGGAGTAACTCAGCGGGTCAGGCAGCATCTCTGGATGACGTTTCGGGTCGAGACCCTTCTTCAGACTGTTTATTTTGTGTCTACCTTCGATTTAAACCAGCATCTGCAGTTTATATATGTATATATATATCCTATATATATTTATATGTTTCCTATATATATATCTATTTCCTATATATATTATATATATATGTGTGTAAGAAGGAACTGCAGATGCTGGTTTAAACCGAAGATAAACTCACAAATGCTGGAGTAACTCAGTGGGACAGGCAGGATCCCTGGAGAGAAGGAATGGGTGACGTTTCAGGTCGAGACCCAACTTCAGGTTGTTTAGGGATAAGGGAAACGAGAGATATAGACGAGATAAAGAACAATGAATAAATATATATATATATATACACCAATCAGCCAAAACATTATGCCCACCTGCCTAATCTGCTGTTGGTCCTCCGTGTGCAGCCCCATACGCAGCAGGGTGCGATGCACTGTGTATTGTGACACATTCCTCCCGTCACCACCATTAACATTTTCTGTGACTTGTGCCACAGTCGACCTTCTGTCGGTTCGGACCAGACGGGATAGCCTTCGTTGCCCTCGCACATCGATGAACCTTGGGCGCCCAACACCCTGCCTGTCTCCGGTTTGTGGTTTGTCCCTCCTCGGACCACTGTCGGTAGGTACTCACCACTGCTGACCGGGAGCACCCCACAAGCCTTGCCGTTTCAGAGATGCTCTGACCCAGTCGTCTGGCCATAACAATTTGGCCTTGTCAAAGTCGCTCAGGTCTTTACTCCTGCCCATTTCTCCTGCATCCAACACATCAACTTCAAAAACTGACTGTTCACTTGCTGCCTAATATATCCCACCCCTTGACAGGTGCCATTGTAACAAGATAATCAATGTTATTCACTTCGCCTGTCAGTGGTCATAATGTTTTGGCTCATCGGTGTACATGACGATAATAAACCGGACAAAACTAAACTAGAGTCATAGAGTGTTAAAGCATGGAAACAGGCCATTCGGCCCAAATTGTCCCTGCCAGCCAAGATACCTCATCTAAACTGGTCCCATTTGCACGCATTTGGTCCACATCCCTCTAAACCTTTCCCATCCCAGTCTCAGGTGAACCTCTGCCTCACCCGAAAGGACTTTCGGGGTCCCTGGAAAGAGTTGATCGAGGAGGTTAAAGGGGCAGGTGTTGCATCTCCTGCGGTTGCAGGGCAAGGTACCTGGGGAGGGGGTGGTTTGGGTGGGAAGGGACGAGTGGACCAGGGAGTTGCGGAGGGAGTGGTCTCTGCGGAACGCAGAGAGGGGTGGAGATGGGAAGATGTGGCCAGCAGTGGGATCCCGTGTGAGGTGGTGGAAATGTCAGAGGATAATGTGTTGTATGCGATGGCTGACGGTGTGGAAGGTGAGGACGAGGGAGACTCTGTCCCTGTTGTGACTGGAGGGAGGGGAGAGCACGGGTGGAGCTGCGGGGTACCGGGGAGACACGAGTGAGGGTCTCATCACACCTTGCACCTCCTCCAACCTCATCTACTGTATCCATTGTGTGGACTCTTATACATCGGCGAGACCAAACGCAGGCTGGGCGAACGTTTCTCTGAACACCTTCGCTCAGCCCGCCTGGGCCTACCTGATCTCCCGGTTGCTCAACTCCTCAATTCCCATTCCCCTTCCCATTCCCACACTGACCTTTCTGTCCTGGGCCTCCTCCATTGTCAGAGTGAGGCCCAGCGCAAATTGGAGCATTTAAACGCAGACAGCATTTCATATTTCGCTTGGGCGGCTTACAACCAAATGGGGAAAATATGATTTCTCTAACTTCAAGTAACCCTGGCATTCCCTCTCTCTCCACCCCTCACCCACCCAAGTCACACCAGCTTCTCGTTCACACCCAACAGCTAACAATGGCCTGTTTCCTTTATCATTGTTACTTTTTTTGCATATCTTTCATTCATTTGTTCTATATCTCTCTACATCACCGTCTATATCTCTCATTTCTCCTTCCCCAGACTCTACTCTGAAGAAGGGTCTCGACCCAGAAATGTCACACATTCCTTCTCTCCAGAGATGCTGCCTGTCCCACTGAGTTACTCCAGCATTTTGTGTCTATCTCCTGTTTAAACCAGCATTTGCAGTCCTTCCTGCACTTTAACATATGAAGAAAGACTGGATAGACTCGGCTTGTACTCACTGGAATTTAGAAGATTGAGGGGGGATCTTATAGAAACTTACAAAATCCTTAAGGGGTTGGACAGGCTAGATGCAGGAAGATTGTTCCCGATGTTGGGGAAGTCCAGAACAAGGGGTCACAGTTTAAGGATAAGGGAGATGAGAAAGTTTTTTTTCACACAGAGAGTGGTGAATCTGTGGAATTCTCTGCCACAGAAGGTAGTTGATGCCAGTTCATTGGCTATATTTAAGAGGGAGTTAGATGTGGCCCTTGTGGCTAAAGGGATCAGGGGGTATGGAGAGAAGGCAGGTACAGGATACTGAATTGGATGATCAGCCACGATCATATTGAATGGCGGTGCAGGCTCGAAGGGCCGAATGGCCTACTCCTGCACCTATTTTCTATGTTTTGATGTTTCTATGTAACATATTGATTTAAGTAACCTTTGCATCCCTTCTCTCTCTCTGTCCCTCCCCCACCCAAGTGATTGTACTAATTTCTAAGTTGTCTTGTTGAGTCTCATTGTCTGTAATTCATTTTCACCGCGACCACACTTAACGATGGCCTGTTTCCGTTATCATCGTTACTTTTTTTGCATATCTTTCATTCATTTGTTCTATATCTCTCCACATAGAAACATAGAAACATAGGAAATAGGTGCAGGAGGAGGTCATTTGGCCCTTCGAGCCTGCACCACTATTCATTGTGATCATGTCTGATCATCCACAATCAGTAACCCGTGCCTGCCTTCTCCCCATATCCCTTGATTCCACTAGCCCCTAGAGCTATATCCAATTCTCTTTTAAATTCATCCAGTGAATTGGCCTCCACTTCCCTCTGTGGCAGAGAATTCCACAAATTCACAACTCTCTGGGTGAAAACGTTTTTTTCTCACCTCAGTTTTAAATGGCATCCCCTTTATTCTTAGACTGTGTGGTCCCTGGTTCTGGACTCCCCCAACATTGGGAACATTTTTCCTGCATCTGGCTTGTCCAGTCCTTTTAACATAATTTTATATGTTTCTATAAGATCCCCTCTCATCCTTCTAAACTCCAGTGAATACAAGTCACTGTCTATATCGAAGGGATTTACCGGAGTCACTGCCTCAAACAGTCAGCCAGCATCATCAGAGACCCACACCACCCTGGCCACACTCTCATCCCACCCCTGCCATCGGGAAGAAGGTACAGGAGCCTGAAAACTGTAACGTCCAGGTTCAGTGACAGCTTCTTCCCCACAGCCATCAGGCTGTTAAACACCACAACCTCAAATAAACTCTGAACTACAATAGACTACTACTACTACTACTACTACTACTACTACTACTACTACTACTACTACTACTATTATTATTATTATTATTATTATCTATCTGTCTGTCTGTCTATCTGTCTGTCTGTCTGTTTGTTTATTTGTTTGTTTATTTATTTATTTATTTATTTATTAAAAAAATAAATATTATCTATATACTAATTTTATTATTATCTATAAACTCTCGTTTGTTTGTTTGTTTGTTCCTGAACTACAGCCAAAACGGTACACGATAGCGCGACAATTTTAGGCCCACCTTACTCACCGTCGTCCCTTTGGTGCTGATGGAAGAAGTTTCATTGAAATCAGTGTTATATTTTTAAAGTTATTCACATTTTAAAGTTTAAATCTATCTCCTAGGGAGAGAGGGGGGAGGGAGGGAGGGGGGGGAGGGGGGAGGGAGGGAGGGGGGGGAGGGGGGAGGGAGGGAGGGGGGGGAGGGAGGATAAGGGGGGTTGAGGGGGATGGAGTGGGAGGGGAGGGGAGGGGGAAGGGAGGAGGGGGGGATGGGGGAGTGCTGCATCAATGCAGGAGAGGTTTGGGCCCAACGGGTCCATTTGGTCTAGTTATTATTATTATTATTATTATTATTATTATTATTATTATTATTATTATTATTATTATTATTATTATTATTATTATTATTATTATTATTATTATTATTATTATTATTATTATTATTATTATGATTATGATTATGATTATGATTATGATTATGATTATTATTATTATTATTATTATTATTATTATTATTATTAATATTATTATTATTATTATTATTATTATGATTATGATTATGATTATGATTATGATTATTATTATTATTATTATTATTATTATTATTATTATTATTATTATTATTATTATTATTATTATTATTATTATTATTATTATTATTATTATTTACAGTGTACTATGTTTCCATGTTCTGTAGTGCTACCGCAAGTAAGAATTTCATTGTTCTATCTGGGACAACTATATACTAAAACTCTCGTTTGTTATCTTGTTTGTGACTGAACTTCAGCCAAAGCGGTACACGATAGCGTGACAATTTTAGGCCCACCTTACTCACCGTCGTCCCTTTAGTGATAATGCAAGTAGTTTATTGAAATCGGTGTTATATTTTTAAAGTTATTCACATTTTTAAGTTTAAAAGGAGGGGAGGGGGAGGGGAGGAGGGAGGGGGGAAGGGGGGAGTGGGGGAGAAGGGAGAGGGGAGGGGGGGGTGAGGAGAGGGGGGAGGACAGGGTGCTGCACCAATGCAGGAGAGGTGGTTGGTCTAGGTCTAGTATGACAATGAAACACTCTTGACTCCTGACTCTAGGTGTGACTGGTGTAGCTGGGACATGTTGGTCGGTGTGGGCAAGTTGAGCCGAAGGGGCCTGTTTCCACTCTATATCACTCTGTGACTCGACGTGGGACTAGTACGGACTACTAGGGACATGCTGAACATCTGCTGGGAAGAGACTATGGCTGCAGAGTACAAAATCATGAGAGGAATAGATCGGGTAGATGCACAGAGTCTCTTGCCCAGAGTAGGGGAATCGAGGACCAGAGGACATAGGTTCAAGGTGAAGGGGAAAAGATTTAATAGGAATCCGAGGGGTAACTTTTTCACACAGAGGGTGGTGGGTGTATGGAACAAGCGGAGAAGAAGGGTCTCAACCCGAAATGTCACCCATTCCTTCTCTGCTGAGATGCTGCCTGACCCGCTGAGTTACTCCAGCATTTTGTGATTCTTTCGATTTGTACCAGCATCTGCAGTTATTTTCCTACACAAGCTGCCAGAGGAGGTAGTTGAGGCTGGGACTATCCCATCGTTTAAGAAACAGTTGGACAGGTACATGGATAGGACAGGTTTGGAGGGATATGGACCAAGCGCAGGCAAGTGGGACTAGGGTAGCCGGGACATTGTTTGGCCGGTGTGGGCGAGTTGGGCCGAAGGGCCTGTTTCCACGTTGTATCACTCTATGAATAGTGTTGCTGGGCCAGTGTGGGCGAGTTGGGCCAAAGGTCCTGTTTCCACACTGTGTCACTCTGTGACTAGTGTAGCTGGGACATTGTAGGGCCGGTGTGGGCGGGTTGGGCCAAAGGGCCTGTTTCCACACCGTATCACTCTGTGACTAGTGTAGCTGGGACATTGTAGGGCCAGTGTGGGCGGGTTGGGCCGAAGGGCCTGTTTCCACACTGTGTCACTCTGTGACTAGTGTAGCTGGGACATTGTAGGGCCGGTGTGGGAGGGTTGGGCCGAAGGGCCTGTTTCCACACCGTATCACTCCATGACTAGTGTAGCTGGGACATTGTAGGGCCAGTGTGGGCGGGTTGGGCCGAAGGGCCTGTTTCCACACTGTGTCACTCTGTGACTAGTGTAGCTGGGACATTGTAGGGCCGGTGTGGGCGGGTTGGGCCGAAGGGCCTGTTTCCACACCGTATCACTCTGTGACTCTGAGAGTAGAGTAGGGTTGGTGCCTGAAGGTGAAGCTGTGGTCGGTGAGCGATGGGAGGCTGACAGTTGCGGGGCGACAGGCCAAGTGCCTATTCATCTGCTGAAAGAAGCAGAGAGGACCGGGTTTCAGTCCGCGCTGTCTGTTTAGCCACCTTTAATTGCTGAACACGAGCATCAACCAGGTTTGGTGAAAACAAATCTAGGGAACGGTGAGATGGCTCTTTGTCATGGAGCGTAGAGTTACAGCGGAGCCCGCAGGGGAAGACGGCTACACTTTCACACAGCTGTCAGCGAGAGAGAACAGGCGGCTTAATGTGCAGGAAGGAACTGCAGGTGCTGGCTTGCACCGAAGAAAGGCACAAAATGCTGGAGTAACTCAGCGGGTCGGGCAGCATCTGTGGAGAACATGGACAGGTGACGTTTCACAGAGTGCTGGAGTAACTCAGCGGGTCAGGCAGCATCTGTGGAGAACATGGACAGGTGACGTTTCACAGAGTGCTGGAGTAACTCAGCGGGTCGGGCAGCATCTGTGGAGAACATGGATAGGTGACGTTTCACAGAGTGCTGGAGTAACTCAGCGGGTCAGGCAGCATCCACTGGAGAACATAGAAACATAGAAAATAGGTGCAGGAGGAGGTTAATTGGCTTCTGTAAATTGTCCCTAATGTGTACGAGGTGATCGCTGGTCGGCGCGGGCTCGGTGGAAGTCTGAAACAGTCTATTTCCGCATCGTTTCTCTAAACTAAACTAAACTAAACTAAACTAGACTAAACTAAACTAGTATTTCTGCTAACTGGATAGCACGCAAAAAAAAAGCTCTTCACTGTACTTCGGTACAGGTGACAATAATGAACTAAACTAAACTAAGTCTGAAAAAGGGTCTCGACCTGAAGCGTCTCCCTTTCCTTCTCTCCAGAGATGCTGCCTGTCCCGCTGAGTTACACCAGCACTCTGTGAAACGTCACCTATCCATGTTCTCCACAGATGCTGCCTGACCCGCTGAGTTACACCAGCACTCTGTGAAACGTCACCTATCCATGTTCTCCACAGATGCTGCCTGACCCGCTGAGTTATTCCAGCACTCTGTGAAACGTCACCTATCCATGTTCTCCAGAGATGCTGCCTGACCCGCTGAGTTACTCTCGCACTCTGTGAAACGTCACCCATTCCTTCTCTCCACAGATGCTGCCTGACCCGCTGAGTTACTCCAGCATTTTGTGTCTATCTTTTGTCTAAACTAAACAACACATCTGCACTGTTTTGAGGGAGAGACATAGAACATAGAACATGGAACATGGAACAGTACAACAGGGTCCAGAGACAACAGGGTTTATGACAACAACCATGGGGATGATTGGATTAAAGTGCGATGAGCGTTTGTCGGCACTGGGCCTGTACTCACTGGAGTTTAGAAGGATGAGGGGGGACCTCATTGAAATGTACAGAATAGTGAAAAGCCTGGATAGAGTGGATGTGGAGAGGATGTTTCCACTGGTGGGAGAGTCTAGGACCAGAGGTCACAGCCTCAGAGTAAAAGGACGTTACTTTAGAATGCAGATAAAGAGGAATTTCTTCAGTCAGAGGGTGGTGAATCTGTGGAACTCTTTGCCACAGAAGGCTGTGGAGGCCAAGTCAGCGGATATTTTTAAAGCAGAGATTGATAGATTCTTGATTAATGCAGGTGTCAGAGGTTACGGGGAGAAGGCAGGAGAATGGGGTTAGGAGGGAGAGTTAGATCAGCCGTGATTGAATGGCGGGGTAGACATGATGGGCCGAATGGACTAATTCTGCTCCTATCATTTATGAACATGAATCCATACCTTGCTCTATATTCCACTAGCTGGGATCTTGTTCAGAGACTTGGAACATAAGAGCATAGAACGAACCATCCTACCACAACTAGAGAGCGGTCCCGAACTACTACCTCATTGGAAATAGACAGATACACGATAAGGGTATAACGTTTAGTGCAAGGTAAAGCCAGCAAAGTCCGATCAAGGATAGTCCGAGGGTCTCCAATGAGGTAGATAGTAGTTCAGCACTGCTCTGTGGTTGAGGTGTTTATTTTGGTGTTTATTATGGTCTTTACAGCGCTTTGATAGGACAGGTTTGGAGGGATATGGGCCAAACGCAGGCAGGTGGGGCTAGGGTAGCTGGGACATGTGGGCAAGTTGGGCTGAAAGGGCTGTTTCCACGCTGTACAACTCTATCTGTTGTGCTGCTGCAAGTAAGAATTTCATTCTTCAACTTTAGGGACACATGACGATAAAGCACTCTTGACTCCTATTAAATCTTTCCCCTCGACCCAAATCTATGTCCTCCGGTTCTTGATTCCCCTAACCTTGGTTATGGGGAGAAGGCAGGAGAATGGGGTTAGGAGGGAGAGATAGATCAGCCATGATTGAATGGCGGGGTAGACTTCATGGGCCGATGGCTCCAAATTTGAGGAAGGATATTCTTGTTATTGAGGGCGTGCAGCGTAGGTTTACTAGGTTAATTCCCGGAATGGCGGGACTGTCATATGTTGAAAGACTGGAGCGACTAGACTTGTATACACTGGAATTTAGGAGATCTTATCGAAACGTATAAGATTATTAAGGGGTTGGACACGTTAGAGGCAGGAAACATGTTCCCAATGTTGGGGGAGTCCAGAACAAGGGGCCACAGTTTAAGAATAAGGGGTAGGCCATTTAGAACTGAGATGAGGAAAAACTTTTTCAGTCAGAGTTGTGAATCTGTGGAATTCTCTGCCTCAGAAGGCAGTGGAGGCCAATTCTCTGAATGCATTCAAGAGAGAGCTGGATAGAGCTCTTAAGGATAGCGGAGTCAGGGGGTATGGGGAGAAGGCCGGAACGGGGTACTGATTGAGAATGATCAGCCATGATCACATTGAATGGCAGTGCTGGCTCGAAGGGCCGAATGGCCTCCTCCTGCACCTTTTGTCTATTGTCTATAGGCCTGATTCCGCTCCTATAACCTATGAACTAATGAACTAATGACCCCTTAAGCCCCTGTCCCACTGAGGCGATTTTTTAGGTGACTACAGGCGACTAGGCCGTTGCCACACGGTTGCCGGGGTGTCGCCCGTACGGTCGTGAGTCATCTCCAAAGAGTTGTAGCGTTTTTCTGGTCGCCGCTGGATTTTGGAATGTTTAAAAAATCTTGGCGACTGTGGGTTTGACGCCAATGACCGTAGCTTGACGTCTCCTGACGGGGGCGCTGTCGTAGGTTGTCACCAGGTGACGTAGGTTGTCGCCGGTGCTGACTTCGGTGAATTCCATTGGCGACTACCTACGTCAACCAGCGACAGGTACCGGCGTCAAAACCGGAGGCCAAAATGACGTGAATTGTCTTCAGTTGTTGCCGACACGGTCGTAGCTTGTCGCGGGTAGACGTAGGTTGACTTCGGTTGTCGTAGGTTGCCGCCTGTGTGGTCGTAGGTTGTCGTAGGTGCGGTCGTAGGTGGACGTCCTATGTCGCGACGATTGGGTCGCCGGTTGTCGGTAGCTTGACGTCGACTGGGCGGTAGGTTGTTGTAGCTTGTCGTAGACATTGTCGTAGGGGGGGGGTCCAGTCACCGGTTTTTCGCCGACCTGCTATGGCTACTGCAGTCTCCGGCAGTCGCATAGAAAAATCGCCTAAGTGGGACAGGCCATTAGTCTCCTGCGCTCCAGGGAATTAAGTCCTAGTCTGCCCAACCTCTCCCTGTAGCTCACACCTTTGCATCATGGCCACGGCATTGTAAATGTTACAAATATTTCCGTCATCTGCAGACTTACTGATCGCGCCACCCACACGCACAGCCTCAGGGCGGTGAATCTGGAGAGTGAACAATTCTGTTAACGGCTTAGTCACTGAGTTCACCTAACATTCTAGCCTTAGAGGGAGTACAGAGAAGGTTCACCAGATTGATCCCTGGGATGGCAGGACTTTCATATGAAAGAAAGACTGGATAGACTGGGCTTATACTCGCTGGAATTTAGAAGACTGAGGGGGGATCTTATAGAAACGTATAAAATTCTTAAGGGGTTGGAGAGGCTAGATGCGGGAAGATTGTTCCCGATGTTGGGGAAGTCCAGAACCAGGGGTCACAGCTTAAGGATAAGGGGGAAGTCTTTTAGGACCGAGATGAGAAAACATTTCTTCACACAGAGAGTGGTGAGTCTGTGGAATTCTCTGCCACAGAAGGAAGTTGAGGCCAGTTCATTGGCTATATTTAAGAGGGAGATAGATGTGGCCCTTGTGGCTAAAGGGATCAGGGGGTATGGAGAGAAGGCAGGTACAGGATACTGAGTTGGATGATCAGCTATGATCATATTGAATGGCGGTGTAGGCTCGAAGGGCCGAATGGCCTACTCCTGCACCTATCTCCGGCAATGCATGATTACAATCAAGCCATTTACAGTGTCCAGATACATGATAAGAGAATAATGTGAATAAGTCCATTATAAGATCACCCTTCATCCTCCTGCACTCCAAGGAATAATGTCCCAGCCTCGACCCTCTTCAATGGTATTAATTGCAGGACCCTTAACAGTATTGATTTAGTTTAGTTTAGCTTAGTTTGGAGGTAGAACTGCTGCCTCACAACGTCGGAGACCCGGGTTCCATCCCGACTACGGCCGCTGTCTGTACGGAGTTTGTACATTCTCACCGTGACCTGCATGGGTTTTCTCCGGGTGCTCCGGTTTCCTCCCACACTCCAAAGACGTACAGGTTTGTAGGTTAATTGGCTTGGTATAAATGTAAACTGTCCCTAGTGTGTGTAGGATAGTGTTGGTGTGCGGGTATCGCTGGTCGGCACGGACTCGGTGGGCCGAAGGGCCTGTTTCCACGCTGTTTACTTTAAAGATACAAAGTGAAAACAGGCACTTCAGCCCACCGAGTCCGCGCCGACCAGCGATCACATGGTACACTAGTTTTCTACACATGAGGGGACAATTTACAGAAGCCGTTTAACCTGCAAACCTGTACGTCTTTGGAGTGTGGGAGGAAACCAGCGATCATGGGGAAGTCAGGTCAAGTCAAGTCAATTTTATTTGTATAGCACATTTAAAAACAACCCACGTTGACCAAAGTGCTGTACATCAGTTCAGGTACTAAGAAACGAACATACAATGGCACACAAACATAACAGCACATACATAAACAGTTCACAGCGCCCCCTCAGAGGGCCTCAAACGCTAGGGAGTAGAAGTAGGTTTTGAGCCTGGACTTAAAGGAGTGGATGGAGGGGGCAGTTCTGATGGGGAGAGGGATGCTGTTCCACAGTCTAGGAGCTGCAACCGCAAAAGCGCGGTCACCCCTGAGCTTAAACCTAGACCGCGGGATAGTGAGTAGCCCCAAGTCGGCCGACCTGAGGGACCTGGAGTGGTGGGTTAGAAGATTTTTGATATAGGGGGCCCTTCGAATCAGCACCGCCATTCAATGTGATCATGGCTGATCATTCTCAATCAGTACCCCGTTCCTGCCTTCTCACCATACCCCCTGACTCCACTATCCTTAAGAGCTCTATCTAGCTCTCTCTTGAATGCATTCAGAGAATTGGCCTCCACTGCCTTCTGAGGCAGAGAATTCCACTTCTGAGGCAGAGAATTCCTTCTCCCCATAACCCCTGACACCCGTACTAATCAAGAATCTATCAATCTCTGCCTTAAAAATATCCACTGACTTGGCCTCCACAGCCGTCTGTGGCAAAGAATTCCACAGATTCACCACCCTCTGCCTGAAGAAATTCCTCCTCATCTCCTTCCCAAAAGAACGTTGGCGGCACGGTGGCGCAGCGGTAGAGTTGCTGCCTTACAGCGAATGCAGCGCCGGAGACCCAGGTTCGATCCCGACTACGGGCGCCGTCTGTACGGAGTTTGTACGTTCTCCCCGTGACCCGCGTGGGTTTTCTCTGAGATCTTCGGTTTCCTCCCGAATGTCCCTAGTATGTGTAGGATAGTGTTAATGTGCGGGGATCGCTGGGCGGCGCGGACTCGGTGGGCCGAAGGGCCTGTTTCCGCACTGTATCTCTAAATCTAAATCTAAATCTAAAAACGTCCTTTAAGTCTGAGGCTGTGCCCTCTGGTCCTAGACTCTCCCACCAGTGGAACCATCCATTCTCCACATCCACTGTATCCAGGCCGCTCACTATTCGGGACGTTTCAAGATTCCTTCTCACCCATGCAGTAAGGGAAGCCAGGAGTGTAACTGGAATAAAATATCATTCCTTGTATCAAGTCACACATCAAATGAAGAAAATCCCATGCCAAACATTTCAGAAATACCAGAACGTCACAACATTAATATCAAATTTGTCTTTTCATAAAGGGCTGACTATTTTTCCCAGTGTTTTTTGCTTTAATGAATTTCATTCTTCCACCTGCCATTATAATCTGGACCTGTGTTGTCTTGCAATGGATCTGGGCTCAGTACGGGTGAGGCAGGGTTCAGCCAAGACTGGCGCGGTGGAGAGGAGGATATCGGAGCGTTCTGCTCCGATCCCAGCGGACAGCGGGCGGAGAGAGAGGAGGAATGCGTCTCACTGCCGTGGGGGCGGAAGCTGATCTCACGGATTAGACCCTGTGAAAGAGAATCAGGCCGCCTCGGGTTACACCATCACTCCGGCAATTCCACGCCACCGCCAAAGAAGCAGGGGGCTGGGGGAAATAAATGGGCTAATTGGCAACTTAGACGGTCCAACACTACACGTAGGGACAGGCCCTTCGGCCCACGAAGTCCCTGCTGTACGTGAAGCCAAGACTTTAGCGACGAAGCCTTATCATTTAAAAGGGAAGTGCAACGAGACCTGGGTGTCCTTGTTCATCAGTCACTGAAAGTAAGCGTGCAGGTACAGCAGGCAGAGAAGAAAGCCAATGGCATGTTGGCCTTCATAACAAGAGGATTTGAGTACAGGAGTAAAGAGGCCCTTCTGCAGTTGTACAGGGCCCTGGAGAGACCACATCTGGAGTACTGTGTGCAGTTTTGGTCTCCTAATTTGAGGAAGGACGTCCTTGCTATTGAGGCAGTGCAGAGTAGGTTCACGAGGTTAATCCACGGGATGGCGGGACTGTCACATGAGGAAAGATTGGGCTTGTATTCACTGGAATTTAGAAGGATGAGAGGGGATCTTATGGAAAGGTATAAAATTATAAAAGGACTGGACAAGCTAGATGCAGGAAAAAGGTTCCCAATGTTGGGGGAGTCCAGAACAAGGGGCCACAGTTTAAGAATAAGGGGTAGGCCATTTAGGACTGAGATGAGGAAAAACGTTTTCAGTCAGAGAGTTGTGAATCTGTGGAATTCTCTGCAACAGAAGGCAGTGGAGGTCAATTCTCTGAATGCATTCAAGAGAGAGCTAGATAGAGCTCTTAGGGATAGCGGAGTCAGGGGGTATGGGGAGAAGGCAGGAACGGGGTACTGATTGAGAATGATCAGCCATGATCACGTTGAATGGTGGTGCTGGCTCAAAGGGCCGAATGGCCTCCTCCTGCACCTATTGTCTATTGTCTATTGTCTATTAGGAAAAGGGGAGGTGCAACAAGACCTGGGTGTACTTGTGCACCAGTCACTGAAAGTAAGCATGCAGGTACAGCAGGCAGTGAAGAAAGCTAATGGCATGTTAGCCTTCATTGCGAGAGGATTTGAGTTTAGGAGCAAGGAGGTCCTTCTGCAGTTGTACAGGGCCCTGGTGAGACCGCACCTGGAGTATTATGTGCAATTTTGGTCTAATTTGAGGAAGGAGATTATTGCTATTGAGGGAGTGCAGCGTAGGTTCACCAGGTTAATTCCCGGGATGGCAGGACTGTCATATGATGAAAGAATGGGTCGGCTGGGCTTGTATTCACTGGAATCTAGAATGATGAGAGGGGATCTTATAGAAACATATAAAATTCTCAAAGGATTGGACAGGCTAGATGCAAGAAACATGTTCCCCATGTTGGGGGAGTCCAGAACCAGGGGGCGCGTAATTTAAGAATAAGGGGTAGGCCATTTAGGACTGAGATGAGGAAAAACGTTTTCACCCAGAGTTGTGAATCTGTGGAATTCTCTGCCACAGAAAGCAGTGGAGGCCAATTCACTGGATATTTTCAAGAGAGAGTTAGATTTAGCTCTTAGGGCTAACGGAATCAAGGGATATGGGGAAAAAGCAGGAACGGGGTACTGATTTTGGATGATCAGCCATGATCACATTGAATGTCACACAATACTCCAAGTACGGTCTCACCAGAGCCCTGCATTGAATGGCCGACTCCTGCACCTACTTTGTTTTTCTATGAATTTCATTAGTCAGAAGGTGGTGAATCTGTGGAATTCATTGCCACAATCGGCTGTGGAGGCCAAGTCAGTGGATATTAACAAAGTCTTGATTAGTGCGGGTGTCAGGGGTTATGGGGAGAAGACAAGAGAATGGGGTTGAGAGGGAAAGATGGACTGGCCATGATTGAATGGCGGAGTAGACTTGATGGGCCGAGTGGCCTAATTCTGTTCCTATTACCCATCACTCACTGTGCAAAAAACCCACCCCGCACATCTCCATTCCCCCCTCGGATCTTAAAGCTACGCCCTCTAGTCTTTAACATTTCCACTCTGGGCAAAAGGTTCTGAATGTCTACCCTATCTATGTCTCTCATTACGTTACAGCCTCTGGCAGCCTTCATCACTACCTGCAACCACTAAGTTTGGTGCCATCGGGAAACTAAATCACTGACAAGTCGGTAAGTACTTGAGAGTTTTGAACTATAACACCTTGTGTGGGTTACTTAAAAACCAAGCTTCACTGTAACAAGGTATAAACAGGATTTACTTCCAGTTTACTAATAGCTGTATTAAAAAATAATTTGTTTAAGTGGTTCAGTGGATTTTTGTGAAAAGTGTGTGGGCATCCTTTTAAAATGTAAGGGAGATGCATATCTGGGTTGGGAGCCCACTTTAAATGTAATCGCTGATGGCCATAAACATCGTGAAAATTCCCACGCTTACCTGACCGTCAAACTGCCCGTCTCCGTCCATCCCTCTCCTCCACAGCTGCAGAAACCCTCATCCACGCCTTCATCACCTCCTGTCTGGACTACTGCAACAGCCTCCTCTATGGCTCACCCTCAAAAATCATCAGTAAACTTCAATATATTCAAAACTCCGCTGCCCGTCTACTCACCCACTCCCCGATCCGTGACCATATCACCCCCGTCCTTTACAAGCTCCACTGGCTCCCCATCCCCCAGAGAATACAGTACAAAATCCTCCTCATGACCTACAAAGCCCTCCATAACCTGGCCCCATCCTGACCGACCTCCTCCACAGGCACACTCCCACCTGCACCCTCCGCTCTGCCGCTGCCAATCTCCTGTCCCCCCCCCATCCGGACCAAACTCAGATCCTGGGGGGACAGGGCTTTCTCCATCGCTGCTCCCACCCTATGGAACTCACTACCCCAAACCGTCAGAGACTCCTCCTCACTCACCACATTCAAAACATCACTGAAGTCTCACCTGTTCAGCACTGCCTTCAACCACTGACCGTCACATCACCTTCTGTCTCCTTTTTCTGTTCGTTTACTTATTTATCTATTTATTTTCTTCTCTATGTTCTAGTAATCCCTGTAAAGCGTCTTTGAGTGTTTGAAAAGCGCTATATAAATGTAATGCATTATTATTATTATTATAAACTGTCGCCTCCAATCTACCTGTCAAATGTCCTGACGGTAAATTAATTGGTTAAACACAAGCATTTTATGGTATTTTGAAATGACTTTACTTATTTTAATATCTAAATGTGTCTTAAGAGAACCTATCGAACCTGGGAATAGCGTGCGACAGCGCCCGCAATAAGCAACGATACCTGGCGACAAGCCAGCTGTCGCCGAGAGATTTCAAACCGTTTGATTTCTCGGTGACGCGCCGAGATCCACTACGATCTTTGGAAGACTTTGCCCGCGACACCCAGCGAACTGTCGGCGACAGCCTAGTCACCGGCAGTCGCCTTAAAATCGCCTAAGTGGAACAGGCCCTTTTACTCACCAACCCATCTACATTCACGTCCAAGTCATTTA
The DNA here is from genome assembly GCF_053455715.1 of Rhinoraja longicauda. Classification (NCBI taxonomy): domain Eukaryota; kingdom Metazoa; phylum Chordata; class Chondrichthyes; order Rajiformes; family Arhynchobatidae; genus Rhinoraja; species Rhinoraja longicauda. The sequence goes on along the minus strand of NC_135953.1, from coordinate 3,048,756 downwards.
TACACCGATCAGCCAAAACATTATGACCACTGACAGGCGAAGTGAATAACATTGATTATCTTGTTACAATGGCACCTGTCAAGGGGTGGGATATATTAGGCAGCAAGTGAACAGTCAGTTCTTGAAGTTGATGTGTTGGAAGCAGGAAAAATGGGCAGGAGTAAAGACCTGAGCGACTTTGACAAGGGCCAAATTGTTCTGGCCAGATGACTGGGTCAGAGCATCTCTGAAACGGCAAGGCTTGTGGGATGCTCCCGGTCAGCAGTGGTGAGTACCGACCGACAGTGGTTCGAGGAGGGACAAACCACAAACCGGCGACAGACAGGGTGATGGGCGCCCAAGGCTCATCGATGCGCGAGGGCAACGAAGGCTATCCCGTCTGGTCCGAACCGACAGAAGGTCGACTGTGGCACAAGTCACAGAAAATGTTAATGGTGGTGACGGGAGGAATGTGTCACAATACACAGTGCATCGCACCCTGCTGCGTATGGGGCTGCACACGGAGGACCAACAGCATATTAGGCAGGTGGCCATAATGTTTTGGCTGATCGGTGTATGTATATATATAAACATAGCACAAAAAGTAAGGAAATTTGTGTTTGGTAGATTATTTCTTTGTTGTAACAATGCTTCTTGGCAATAAATCTTATACTGTTGGAAAGCCTGTTTATTTCCCTTTTAAATGGTGCCACATTTGTAAGGAACATGCATTTGTGGGATGAGCAGCAGAGCTGAGTATATGGGTTGCGCCCATGAAAAATTTGCCAAATCTTCTCTGCCAATGCCAAACAGCTTATTCTGCTGTTGCTATTGACTCTTGTTTTGAGCTTCTGGTACCCCCAGGTGCTGACAATCAGGTGCCTGATTGGCACCTGATTGGCAGCATCTGTGAGCATGGGCCCTGCTACAGTGGTCAGTAGGTGTCTGCTCCAAGAATCGGCATGCCACGTTTGACTGATCAGGATAGGGCCCGTGCGATAGGGCAACTTCAAGCTGGTGTTCTGCAAAACCAAGTTGCGGCATTATTTGGAGTGAGCCCTAGTACCATCTCCAAAGTGAAGGCCAAGTTCCATATAACGGGGGATGTCAGAGACAGGCCGCGAAGTGGGCGTCCCAAGAAGACGACACCCGAAGAAGACCGTTTCCTCACCCTGTCAGCACTTAGGAACCGTAGGCTGTCTTCTACAGATTTGCAGTCAAGGTTTGCAGGCCGATATGGCCGATGGCTCTCTGCCCAGACAATTTGGAACAGACTGCACGCAGCCGATCTCCGGTCTCATAGGGCTGCCAGGAGGCCTGCCATGACTGCCCTTCACCGTCAGGCCCGTTTGCTCTGGTGTCGGCAACACGTGCACTGGAACCTGAACATGTGGAGGAACGTTATGTTCAGCGATGAGTCCAGATTCTGCCTACGGCAGTTGGATCATAGGGTCAAAGTGTGGAGAAGACGCGGAGAACGCTATGCTGATTGCTGCACCGATAGAGTAACATCTTTTGGTGGAGGCAGTGTGATGGTGTGGGGCGGCATCTCCCTCACTGGAAAAACGAGGCTTGTCATCATTGGAGGCAATCTCAATGCAGAGAGATATCGAGATGAGATTCTGCAACCAGTGGCAATCCCATATCTCCACAGTCTGGGACCGAACTCTATCCTCCAAGATGACAATGCTCGCCCCCACAGAGCAGGGTTTCTCAGAGACTACCTCCAGAATTTGGGAGTGGAGAGGATGGAATGGCCTGCCAGCAGTCCTGACCTCAACCCCATTGAACACTTGTGGGATCAGCTTGGGCGTGCTGTTCGTGCCAGAGTGACCAACACAACCACGTTGGCTGACTTGCGACAAATGCTGGTTGACGAAAGGGGTGCCATCCCACAACAGTGTGTGACCAGGCTGGTGACCAGCATGAGGAGGAGGTGCCAGGCTGTTGTGGCTGTGTATGGTTCTTCCACACGCTACTGAGGCTCCTGTTTATTAAATGAATAAATTGTTAAATTGCCAATATGTCTTGTTTCTTCAGACTTCAATCATCCAATCCACGAAACAACACCGAACAAGAGTCAATGGCAGGATAAGCTGTTTGGCATTGGCAGAGAAGATTTGGCAGATTTTTCATGGGCGCAACCCACATACTCAGCTCTGCTGCTCATCCCACAAATGCATGTTCCTTACAAATGTGGCACCATTTAAAAGGGAAATAAACAGGCTTTCCAACGGTATAAGATTTATTGCCAAGAAGCATTGTTACAACAAAGAAATAATCTACCAAACACAAATCTCCTTACTTTTTGTGCTATGTTTATATATATATATATATATATATATATATATATATATATATATATATATATATATATATTTATATATCTCACAAACAGCACAGAACCCCCACAAAATTCCACTGGCCACAGCCCTCCAGCCTGAAAGTCTACCTTCCACCACAACTCTCTGTCTTAGAGTGACACAGTGTGGAAATAGGCCCTTCGACTCAACTTGCCCACACTGGACAACGTCCCATCTACACTAGTCCCACCTGCCTGCGTTTGCCTCATATCCCTCATATGTTGCCCCATATTAGTTTTAGTTTTAGTTTTAGTTTAGAGATACAGCACGGAAACAGGCCCTTCGGTCCACCAGGTCCGCGCCGACCAGCGATCCCCGCACATTAACATTATCCTGCACCAAGCCAATTACCTTACAACCTGCACGTCATTGGAGTGTGGGAGGAAACCGAAGATCTCGTAGAAAACCCACGCAGGTCACGGGGAGAACGGTCCGGTCCACAAGTTAAAGTTCTAAATTGGGGCAGAGCAGATAAGTCAGACCTACACAATGAATGGCGGTGCCGGCTCGAAGGGCCGAATGGCCTCCTCCTGCACCTATTTTCCATGTTTCTATGTTTCTAGGACCTACACTATGAATGGCAGGTCTCTGGGGAGTGTTGTCGAGCAGAGGCATCGAGGAATGCAAGTACATAGTTCCTTGAAAGTGGCGTCACAAGCACATAGGGTGGTCAAGATGGCTTTTGGCACATTGGCCTTCATCAGTCAGTGCATCAAGCATGGAATTTGGGACGTTATGTTCAGTTGTACCAGCCATTAGCACATGGAGTATTGTCAAAATGCTGGAGTAACTCAGCAGGTCAGGCAGCATCTCAGGGGAGAAGGAATGGGTGACGTTTCGGGTCACCCGAAACGTCACCCATTCCTTCTCTCCTGAGATGCTGCCTGACCTGCTGAGTTACTCCAGCATTTTGTGACATAAATACTTTCGATTTGTACCAGCATCTGCAGTTATTTTCTTACACTACTTGGAGTATTGTCAAGTTAAGATTGCTTAATTATCATGGGCACTGGGAACGGATCAATTAAATTGGTATTTTGTCAGATACAGGGCAGTGGGGAGAGAGCGGGGTGGTGGGATTAGTGTGGGGACGGATACAGGGCAGTGGAAACGCACAGCTCCAGATTCAGGGACAGTTTCTTCCCAGCTGTTATCAGGCAACTGAACCATCCTACCACAACCAGAGAGCAGTGCTGAACTACCGTCTACCTCATTGGTGACCCTCGGACTATCCTTAATCGGACTTTGCTGGCTTTACCTCCCACTAAAAGTTTGTTCTATACATGTATCTGTACACTGTAAATGGCTCGATTGTAATCATGTATTGTCTTTCCGTTGACTGGTTAGCACGCAACAAAAGCTTCTCACTGTACCTCGGTACACGTGACAATGAACTAAATTTAACTAAACAAAACTGAACTGGAAAGAGCAGGCAGGTGGGATTAGTGTGGGATTGATACAGGGTTGTGGGGAGGGAGCAGGGCGGTGGGAGTAGTGTGGGATTGATACAGGGTTGTGGGGAGAGAGTGGGATTAGTGTGGGATTGATACAGGGTTGTAGGGAGAGAGTGGGATTAGTGTGGGATTGATACAGGGTTGTGGGGAGAGAGTGGGATTAGTGTGGGATTGCACCAGGGTTGTAGGGAGAGAGTGGGATTAGTGTGGGATTGATACAGGGGTTGTAAGGAGAGAGGGGGGTGGTGGGATTAGTGTGGGATTGATACAGGGGTTGTAAGGAGAGAGGGGGGTGGTGGGATTAGTGTGGGATTGATACAGGGTTGTAGGGAGAGAGGGGGATTAGTGTGGGATTGATACAGGGTTGTAGGGAGAGAGTGCGGGGCGGTGAGATTAGTGTGGGATTGATACAGGGTTGTAGGAGAGAGGGGGGCGGTGGGATTAGTGTGCGATTGATACAAGGTTGTAGGGAGAGAGGGGGATTAGTGTGGGATTGATACAGGGTTGCGGGGAGAGAGTGGGATTGATACAGGGCAGTGGGGAGAGAGTGGGATTAGTGTGGGATTGATACAGGGCAGTGGGGAGAGAGGGGGGCGGTGGGATTAGTGTGGGATTGACACAGGGCAGTGGGGAGAGAGCGGGCATCAGTTTTTACTTGCAAGACAGACTCTGTGCTGTAAAAGCCTCCTAGCTGCCAGCAGTACTCTATCTCCGGAGTCAGTGCCGTTTGGACGGTGAAATTCTCACCACGCCCTGAGCAAGTCCCAGTTTCACCGCTGCCTCGTCTCCCAGGAGGCTTCGGGTGGACAATAATCCCTTTCATTGACAGCACATAAAAGGTGATATCTTTGAATTGAGAGTGCTATTTCCCCCTGTTTTGATGTTTAAATTGATCTCATTATTGGGTGAAAAGGATACATTTAAATGCAATTTACTGAAACCAAGTTGTGGGTGAAACACGATCGGAACACGGCCCTCCCTTCAGGCTGGGACTCAGCTTCAGCTCAATAGCCAACTCCGTGATGAAAATACCTTTGTGGTCCCCGTTGGAATCGACTTTTAATCACTTTATTATAAAGTTACCGGTGTGAAATAGGGCATTGAGACAAAGGATAAGATTCATTGGCACCCCCCCTCCCCTGCCCTCCCCTCCCTCAATAGCTTAGTTCAAAGTCATGGAGTCACACAGTGTGGAAACAGGCCCTTCGGCCCAACTCGCCCACACCGGCCCAACAATGTCCCAGCTACACTCTTCATAGAGTGATACAGTGTGGAAACAGGCCCTTCGGCCCAACTCGCCCACACCGGCCCAACAATGTCCCAGCTACACTCTTCAGAGAGTGATACAGTGTGGAAACAGGCCCTTCGGCCCAACTCGCACACACCGACCCAACAATGTCCCAGCTACACTCTTCAGAGAGTGATACAGTGTGGAAACAGGCCCTTCGGCCCGACTCGCCCACACCGGCCCAACAATGTCCCAGCTACCTTAGTCCCACCTGCCTGCGCTTGGCCCATATCCCTCCAAACCTGTCCTATCCATGTACCTGTCCAACTGTTTCTTAAACAATGGGATAGTCCCAGCCTCAACTACCTCCTCTGGCAGCTTGTTCCATACACCCACCACCCTCTGTGTGAAAAAGTTACCCTTCGGATTCCTGTTAAAGCTTTTCCCCTTCATCTTGAACCTCTGTCCTCTGGTCCTCGATTCCCCTACTCTGGGCAAGAGACTCTGTGCATCTACCCGATCTATTCCTCTCATGATTTTGTACACCTCTATAAGATCTCCCCTCATCCTCCTGCGCTCTGAGGAATAGAGACCCAGCCTGCTCAACCTCTCCCTGTAGCTCACACCCTCTAGTCCTGGCAACATCCTCGTAAATCATCTCTGTACCCTTTCCAGCTTGACAACATCTTTCCTATAACACGGTGCCCAGAACTGACTTGGCAACGAAGGTAGACACCAAATGCTGGAGTGACTCAGTGGGTCAGGCAGCATCTCGGGAGAGTCAAAACCCTTCTTCAAAACCCACTTCAAGACTCTTCTTCTGAAGAAGGGTCTAGACCGGAAACGTCACCCCATTCCTTCTCTCCAGAGATGCTGCCTGACCCGCTGAGTTACTCCAGCATTTTGTGTCTACCTTCGATTTAAACCAGCATCTGCAGGTTTTTTCCTACTGACTTGGCCTCCACTGCCATCTGTGGCAATGAATTCCACAGATTCACCGCCCACTGGCCCACCAAGCCCATGTGGACCGGCGACCAGAGGGGATCTTATCGAAACGTATACGATTATTAAGGGGTTGGACACGTTAGAGGCAGGAAACATGTTCCCAATGTTGGGGGAATCCAGAACAAGGGGCCACAGTTTACGAATAAGGGGTAGGCCTTTTAGAACTGAGATGAGGAAAAACCTTTTCAGTCAGAGAGTTGCGAATCTGTGGAATTCTCTGCCTCGGAAGGCAGTGGAGGCCAATTCTCTGAATGCATTCAAGAGAGAGCTAGATAGAGCTCTTAAGGATAGCGGAGTCAGGGGGTATGGGGAGAAGGCAGGAACGGGGTACTGATTGAGAATGATCAGCCATGATCACATTGAATGGCGGTGTTGGCTCGAAGAGCCGAATGGCCTCCTCCTGCACCGATTGTCTATTGTCTATTGATCACCCCATACACAAGCACTGTCCTGCACGCTAAGAACAATCGACAGAAGCTAATTAACGGACAAACCTGTGCATATTTTGAATGGCCACTAGTGTTTGACATTTCCACCTTGGGAAAAAGGTTCTGACTGTCTACCCTATCTATGCCAGACTTCATGCTATATACAGATGCTCCTCGACTTACGATGCTTCGACTCACGATATTTTGACTTTACGATGTTGCCGAAGCGATACACATTTGGCACGGTAGAGTTGCTGCCTCACAGCGAATGCAGCGCCGGAGACCCGGGTTCCATCCCGACTACGGGCGCTGTCTTTACGGAGTTTGTACGCTCTCCCCGTGACCCGCGTGGGTTTTCTCCGAGATCTTCCATTTCCTCCCACACTACAAAGATATACAACGATGCAGGTTAATTGGCTTGGTGAATGTAAAGATTGTCCCTAGTGGGTGTAGGACATTGTAAATGTGTGGGGATCACTGGTCGGCGCGGACCCGGTGGGCCGAAAGGGCCTGTTTAGAAACATAGAAACATAGAAAATAGGTGCAGGAGGAGGCCGATCGGCCCTTCATAGTGATCATGGCTGATCATCCACAATCCATTTCTGCTCTGCATCTCTAAACTAAACTAAACATTCAGTAGAAACCGTCAGGTTAGGTGGCTGTGATGTTCGGTAGGTTGGATGCATTAAATGCATTTTCGACTTACGATATTTTGGATTTGCGACGGGTTTATCGGAACGTAACCCCATCGTCAGTCGAGGAGCATCTGTACTTCTGTCAGATCTCCCCTCAACCTCCGGTGTTGCACATAAAACAATCCAAGTCAGTCCAACCTCTCCCTGTAGCCAATACTCCCTTAACACAGGCACCATCCTGGTAAACCTGAGGATAGGGCTTGGCTTGGGGAACAGCTCCATCCAAGACCGCCAGAAATTGCAGCGAATTGTGGACGCAGCCCAGACCATCACACAAACCAACCTCCCTTCCATCTACACCTCACGCTGCCTCGGCAAGGCCAGCAGCATCATCAAGGACCAGTCTCACCCCGACCACTCCCTCTTCTCCCCTCTCCCATCAGGCAAGAGGTACAGAAGTGTGAAAACGCACACCTCCAGATTCAGGGACAGTTTCTTCCCGGCTGTTATCAGGCAACTGAACCATCCTACCACAACCAGAGAGCAGTGCTGAACTACTATCTACCTCATTGGAGACCCTCGGACTATCCTTGATCGGACTTTAACTTGCACTAAAAGTATTCCCTCATCATGTATCTGTACACTGTAAACAGATCGATGGTAACCATGTATTGTCTTTCCGCTGACTGGTTAGCACGCAACAAAAGCTTTTCACTGTACCTCAGTGCACGTGACAATAAACTAGACTGAACTGAACTGGGCACAAAATGCTGGAGTAACTCAGCGGGACAGGCAGCATCTCTGGAGAGAAGGAATGGGTGACGTATCGGGTCGAGAGACCCTTCTTTAGCGAGAGTCAGGGGAGAGGGAAACGAGAGATGTAGATGGTACGTAGATCAAATGAATGAAAGATACGCAAAAAGCAACGATGATCAAGGAATGGTGGAGCTTACAGGTTTTACTGTCTGTATAACGGTGGCGCAGCGGTAGAGTTGCTGCCTTACAGCGAATGCAGCGCCGGAGACCCGGGATCCATCCCGACCACGGGCGCTGTCTGTACGGAGTTTGTACGTTCTCCCCGTGACCTGCGTGGGTTTTCTCCGAGATCTTCGGTTTCCTCCCACACTCCAAAGACGTGCAGGTTTGTAGGTTAATTGGCTCGGTAAATGTAAAAATTGTCCCTAGTGCGTGTAGGATGGTGTTAATGTGCAGGGATCACTGGTCGGCACGGACCCGGTGGGCCGAAGGGCCTGTTTCTGCGCTGTGTCTCTAAACTAAACATCGTTATGACCAACCCCACAACCAGCAATGGTGATAACGAGTTATAGAGACAGTGAAGGGTGATTAGTGCGGGTGTCAGGGGTTATGGGGAGAAGGCAGGAGAATGGGGTTAGGAGGGAGAGATAGATCAGCCACGATTGAATGGCGGGGTAGACTTGATGGGCCGAATGGCCTAATTCTGCTCCTAGAACTTATATATTCTTAGAGGATTGGACAGGGTAGATGCAAGAACATTGTTCCCGATGTTGGGGGAGTCCAGAACCAGGGGTCACAGTTTAAGAATAAAGAGTCGGCCATTTAGGACTGAGATGAGGAAAACCTTTTCACCCAGAGAGTTGTCTATCTGTGGAATTCTCTGCCACAGAGGGCAGTGGAGGCCAATTCACTGGATGTTTTCAAGAGAGAGTAAGATTTAGCTCTTAGGGCTAACGGAATCAAAGGATATGGAGAGAAAGCAGGAACGGGGTACTGATTGTGGATGATCAGCCATGATCATATTGAATGGCGGTGCTGGCTCGAAGGGCTGAATAGCCTCCTCCTGCACCTATCTGCTATGCTATGTAACTTATGAAACTCAACAGACAATAGATATTTCATATTTCGCTTGGGCAGCTTAAAACCCGGCGGTATGAATATTGATTTCTCTAACTTCAAGTAACCCTGTCTCTCCATCCCTCCCCTTCCCTAGTCGTGGTACTAGTTTCACTGTCGTCCTGGTGAGTTTCATTGCCTGTGTAACTCGCTGTCATCTAGACCGATGAGCCAAAACATTATGACCACTGACAGGTGAAGTGAATAACATTGATCATCTTGTTACAATGGCACCTGTCAAGGGGTGGGATATATTAGGCAGCAAGTGAACAGTCAGTTCTTGAAGTTGAAGTGTTGGATGCAGGAGAAATGGGCAGGAGTAAAGACCTGAGCGACTTTGACAAGGGCCAAATTGTTATGGCCAGACGACTGGGTCAGAGCGTCTCTGAAACGGCAAGGCTTGTGGGGTGCTCCCGGTCAGCAGTGGTGAGTACCGACCGACAGTGGTCCGAGGAGGGACAAACCACAAACCGGTGACAGGCAGGGTGTTGGGCGCCCCTGAAACTCGAAGAAGGGCAGTGGGATTAGTATGGAGATTGATGCAGGGCTGAAGAAGGGTCTCGATCCGAAACGTCACCTATTCCTTTTCTCTAGAGATGCTGCCTGATCCGCAGTGAAGAAAGCTAATGGCATGTTGCCCTTCATGACAAGAGGTGTTGAGTATAGGAGCAAAGAGGTCCTTCTGCAGTTGTACAGGGCCCTAGTGAGACCGCACCTGGAGTACTGTGTGCAGTTTTGGTCTCCAAATTTGAGGAAGGATATTCTTGCTATTGAGGGCGTGCAGCGTAGGTTCACCAGGTTAATTCCCGGAATGGCGGGACTGTCGAACGTTGAAAGACTGGGTCGACTGGGCTTGTATTCACTGGAATTTAGAAGGATGAGAGAGGATCATATAGAAACATAAAATTCTTAAGGGATTGGACAGGCTAGATGTAGGAAACATGTTCCCAATGTTGGGGGAGTCCAGAGCCAGGGGTCACAGTTTAAGAATTGAGTAGGCCATTTAGAATGGAGATGAGGAAAAACTTTTACTCCCAGAGTTGTGAATCTGTGGAATTCTCAGTCACAGAAGGTAGTGGAGGCCAATTCTCTGGATGTTTTCAAGAGAGAGTTAGATTTAGCTCCTAGGGCTAACGGAATCAAGGGGTATGGGGGAGAAAGCAGGAATGGGGTACTGATTGTGGATGATAGACAATAGACAATAGACAAAAGGTGCAGGAGTAGGCCATTCGGCCCTTCGAGCCAGCACCATCATTCAATGTGATCATGGCTGATCATTCTCAATCAGTACCCCAATCAGTACAGCCATGATATTTGGATAGCAGTAACGGGATCATTCCGAGTCAGCATGGATTTACGAAGGGGAAATCATGCTTGACAAATCTACTGGAATTTTTTGAGGATGTAACTAGGAAAATTGACAAGGGAGAGTCAGTGGATGTGGTGTACCTCGACTTTCAGAAAGCCTTCGACAAGGTCCCACATAGGAGATTAGTGGGCAAAATTAGGGCACATGGTATTGGGGGTAGGGTACTGACATGGATAGAAAATTGGTTGACAGACAGAAAGCAAAGAGTGGGGATAAATGGGTCCCTTTCGGAATGGCAGGCAGTGACCAGTGGGGTACCGCAAGGTTCGGTGCTGGGACCCCAGCTATTTACGATATACATTAATGACTTAGACGAAGGGATTAAAAGTACCATTAGCAAATTTGCAAATGATACTAAGTTGGCGGGTAGTGTAAATTGTGAGGAAGATGCAATAAGGCTGCAGGGTGACTTGGACAGGTTGTGTGAGTGGGCGGATACATGGCAGATGCAGTTTAATGTAGATAAGTGTGAGGTTATTCACTGGAAGTAAGAATAGAAAGGCAGATTATTATCTGAATGGTGTCAAGTTAGGAGGAGGGGGAGTTCAACGAGATCTGGGTGTCCTAGTGCATCAGTCAATGAAAGGAAGCATGCAGGTACAGCAGGCAGTGAAGAAAGCCAATGGAATGTTGGCCTTCGTAACAAGAGGAGTTGAGTATAGGAGCAAAGAGGTCCTTCTACAGTTGTACCGGGCCCTGGTGAGACCGCACCTGGAGTACTGTGTGCAGTTTTGGTCTCCAAATTTGAGGAAGGATATTCTTGCTATGGAGGGCGTGCAGCGTAGGTTCACTAGGTTAATTCCCGGAATGTCGGGATTGTTGTATGTTGAAAGGCTGGAGCGATTGGGCTTGTATACACTGGAATTTAGAAGGATGAGGGGGGATCTTATTGAAACATATAAGATAATTAGGGGATTAGAGGCAGATAACATGTTCCCAATGTTGGGGGAGTCCAGAACAAGGGGCCACAGTTTAAGAATAAGAGGTAGGCCATTTAGAACGGAGATGAGGAAGAACTTTTTCAGTCAGAGAGTGGTGAAGGTGTGGAATTCTCTGCCTCAGAAGGCAGTGGAGGCCAGTTCGTTGGATGCTTTCAAGAGAGAACTGGATAGAGCTCTTAAGGATAGCGGAGTGAGGGGGTATGGGGAGAAGGCAGGAACGGGGTACTGATTGAGAGTGATCAGCCATGATCGCATTGAATGGCGGTGCTGGCTCGAAGGGCTGAATGGCCTACTCCTGCACCTATTGTCTATTGTCTATTGTCTATTGTCCCTGCAGCAGCCTGGGGCACGATTAGACTGTGCACTGCTGGAGGGCCTGCAGCAGCCTGGGCCTCCATTAGACCGTGCACTGCTGGCCCTGCAGCAGCCTGAGGCTCGATTAGACCGTGCACTGCTGGAGGCCCTGCAGCAGCCTGGGGCTCGATTAGACTGTGCGCTGCTGGAGGCCCTGCAGCAGCCTGGGCCTCCATTAGACCGTGCACTGCTGAAGGCCCTGCAGCAGCCTGGGGCACGATTAGACTGTGCACTGCTGGAGGGCCTGCAGCAGCCTGGGGCTCGATTAGACCGTGCACTGCTGAAGGCCAAACTGGCGACTCTGCACACTGTCTCAGTGTACTGCTGCTGTACACTTGTACTGTACCTGAGATGCGTGTATAAGATGTATCTAAGTGCTGATGTAATGTAGAGTGATACTTGTACAACTGTATACAAAAATGAATTTCACTGTGTCTCGAAACAGAGACTCCTAGAGTGATACGGTGTGGAAACAAGCTCTTCGGCCCAACTTCCCCACACCGACCAACGTGCCCCATCGACACTAGTCCCACGTCTGTGTTTGGCCCGTATCCCTCTAAACCTGCCCTGTCCATGTACCTGTCTAAATGTCTCTTAAATGTTGCAATAGCCTCCTCTGGCAGCTTGTTCCATACATCCACCACATTTCGTGTGAAAAAGTTACCCCTCAGATTCCTGTTAAATCCCCCTTCACCTTAAGACTATGTTCTCTGGTCCTCGATTCCCCTACTCTGTGCAAGAGACTCTACCCGATCTATTCCTCTCATGATTTTATACACCTTTTAGTTTAGTTTAGTTCAGAGATACTGCGCGGAAACAGGCCCTTCGGCCCACCGGGTCCGCGCCGACCAGCGATCCCCGCACATTAACACTATCTTACACACACTAGGAACAATTTTTACATTTACCAAGCCAATTAACCTACAAACCTGCACGTCTTTAGAGTGTGGGAGGAAACCGAAGATCTCGGGGAAAACCCACGCGGTCACGGAGAGAACGTACAAACTCCGTACAGACGGCGCCCGTATTCGGGTTGGAACCCGGGTCTCCGGCGCTGCATTCGCTGTAAGGCAGCAACTCTACCGCTGCACCACCGTGACCGCCCTAAGCTACCTCTATAAGAGTGTTCAGATGGGTGGGACTATCCATGTACCTGTCTAACTGTTTCTTAAACGTTGGGATAGTCCCTGCCTCAACTACCTCCTCTGGCAGCTTGTTCCACACACCCACCACCCTCTGTGTGAAAAAGTTACCCCTCGAATTCTTATTATATCTTTTCCCCTTCACCTTGAACCTATGTCCTCTGATCCTCGATTCCCCTACTCTGGGTAAAAGACTCTGTGCGTCTACCCGATCTATTCCTCTCATGATTTTGTACACCTCTATAAGATCTCCCCTCATCCTCCTGCGCTCCATGGAATAGAGACCCAGCCTACTCAACCTCTCCCTGTAGCTCACACCCTCTAGTCCTGGCAACATCCTCGTAAATCTTTTCTGAACCCTTTCAAGCTTGGCAATATCTTTCTATAACATGGTGCCCAGAACTGAACACAATATTCTAAATGCGGTCTCACCAACGTCTTATACAACTGCAACATGACCTCCCAACGTCTATACTCAAGATTCACGATTCAATTTAATTGTCACGTATACCAATACCAATTGTCACGTATACCAATCAAGGTGTTGATCAATTTGAGTTACCACACAGCCACACTAAGTGAAAAGCAACAAGACACACAAGCACATAAAATTAAATTTACCATGAACATCCACCACAGTGGATTCCACATTCCTCACTGTGATGGAAGGCAATAAAGTTCAATCAACTTCCTCTTTGTTCACCCGCGGTTGGGGCTGTTGAACCGTCTGCAGTCGCCGCGGCCGACTGTCCGATTCCCTTCGCGTCGGGGCGATCGAAACTCCTGCGTCGAGACGGTTGAAACTCTCCGCGGCATGGAGCTCCCGAGTCAGCCTCTTCTCACCAGAGACCGCGGGCTTCGCGGTGTTAAAGTCCACAGGCCCCGCGGTCGGAGCTCTCCGCAACCGATCCTCGGCAAAGGATCGCAGCTCCACGTTGGTAATATCCGCGCAGTGCCCGGGGCTTGAAGCGCTGGGCCGGTCTCCAGGAAAGGCCGCCAACTCCTTGATGCCAGGCCGCAGTGCGGACGGAGATACATAGAAACATAGAAAATAGGCGCGGGAGGAGGCCATTCGGCCCTTCGAGTTAGCACCGCCATTCATTGTGATCATGGCTGATCATCCACAATCAGTAACCTGTGCCTGCCTTCTCCCCATATTCATTGATTCCACTAGCCCCTAGAGCTCTATCTAACTCTCCCTTATATCCATCCAGTGACTTGGCCTCCACTGCCCTCTGTGGCAGAGAATTCCACAAATTCACAACTCTCTGGGTGAAAAAGTTCCTTCTCACCTCAGTTTTAAATGGCCTCCCCTTTATCCTAAGACTGTGTGGCCCCTGGTTCTGGACTCCCCCAACATTGGGAACATTTTTCCTGCATCCAGCTTGTCCAGTCCTTTTATAAAGGGCTGGACATCGTACTGTATATAGATACGATACGGAGAAAAATACTCTGACTGATGGAGGTCAAAGTGCCAAAAGCCTTTCTGGCTACCTTATCTACCTGCGACTCGACCTTCAAGGAACCATGCGCCTGTATCATGTATTGTCTTTTCGCTGACTGGTTAGCACGTAACAAACAAAAAGCTTTTCACTGTACCTCGGTACACATGACAATAAACTGAACTGGAGTGGCTAGGCTTGTATACACTGGAATTTAGAAGGATGAGAGGGGATCTTATCGAAACATATAAGATTATTAAGGGGTTGGACACGTTAGAGGCAGGAAACATGTTCCCAATGTTGGGGGAGTCGTTGGGGGAGTCCAGAACCGGGGGCCACAGTTTAAGAATAAGGGGTCGGCCATTTAGAACGGAGATGAGGTAAAACTTTTTCAGTCAGAGAGTTGTGAATCTGTGGAATTCTCTGCCTCCGACGGCAGTGGAGGCCAGTTCTCTGAATGCATTCAAGAGAGAGCTAGATAGAGCTCTTAAGGATAGCAGAGTCAGGGGGTATGGGGAGAAGGCAGGAACGGGGTACTGATTGAGAATGATCAGCCATGATCACATTGAATGGCGGTGCTGGCTCGAAGGGCCGAATGGCCTCCTCCTACACCTATTGTCTATTGTCTATTAACTAAACTGAAGAAAGTCACCTATTCCTTTTCACTAGAGATGCTGCCTGTCCCGCTGAGTTACTCCAGTATTTTGTGTCTATCTTTGGTTTCAACCAGAACATTGTAATTCCATCCAAACTAGACACTTGGTGGGGAATCGTCAGCGAGCAGCTCCATCTGGTGTAGATGCAAGGAACTGCAGGTGCAGAGGTTTATACAAAACTAGACCACCCATGGACCTGTTGGTTGCAAACCTCTCCTGTGGGCCCGGCAACCCTCCCCCAACTGACGACCCTTTGTGGACCCGTTGCTGGCCTGTCCGGGGTGTCTCCCCCGGGGCCGTGGGCGGGCGAGGGGCGAGAGGAAAGGGGAGAGGGATTAAAAGTACCATTAGCAAATTTGTAGATGATACAAAGCTGGGTGGCAGTGTGAACTGTGAGGAAGATGCTATGAGGTTGCAGGGTGACTTGGACAGGTTGTGTGAGTGGGCGGATGCATGGCAGATGCAGTTTAATGTGGATAAGTGTGAGGTTATCCACTTTGGTGGTAAGAACAGGAAGGCAGATTATTATCTGAATGGTGTCAAGTTAGGAAAAGGGGACGCACAACGAGATCTGGGTGTCCTAGTGCATCAGTCACTGAAAGGAAGCATGCAGGTACAGCAGGCAGTGAAGAAAGCCAATGGAATGTTGGCCTTCATAAGAAGAGGAGTTGAGTATAGGAGCAAAGAGGTCCTTCTGCAGTTGTACCGGGCCCTGGTGAGACCGCACCTGGAGTACTGTGTGCAGTTTTGGTCTCCAAATTTGAGGAAGGATATTCTTGCTATTGAGGGCGTGCAGCGTAGGTTCACCAGGTTAATTCCCGGAATGGCGGGACTGTCATATGTTGAAAGACTGGAGCGACTAGATTTGTATACACTGGAATTTAGAAGGATGAGAGGAGATCTTATCGAAACGTATAAGATTATTAGGGGGTTGGACACGTTAGAGGCAGGAAACATGTTCCCATGTTGGGGGAGTCCAGAACAAGGGGCCACAGTTTAAGAATAAGGGGTCGGCCATTTAGGATGGAGATGAGGAAACTTTCAGAGACAGTTGTGAATCTGTGGAATTCTCTGCCTCAGAGGGCAGTGGAGGCCAATTCCCTGAATGCATTCAAGAGAGAGCTAGATAGAGCTCTTAAGGATAGCGGAGTCAGGGGGTATGGGGAGAAGGCAGGAACGGGGTACTGGTTGAGAATGATCAGCCATTGAATGGCGGTGCTGGCTCGAAGGGCCGAATGACCTACTCCTGCACCTATTGTCTATTGTCTATTAACTAAACTGAAGAAAGTCACCCATTCCTTTTCACCAGAGATGCTGCCTGTCCCGCTGAGTTACTCCAGTATTTTGTGTCTATCTTTGGTTTAAACCAGAACATTGCAATTCCATCCAAACTAGACACCTGGTGGGGAATCGTCAGCGAGCAGCTCCATCTGGTGTAGATGCAAGGAACTGCAGGTGCAGAGGTTTATACAAAACTAGACCAAGTGGACCCATAGGGCCCAAACCTGTCCTGCATTGGTGCAACACCCTGTCCTTCCCCCCCTCCCCTCTCTCCTCAACCCCCCCTCCCCTCTCCCTTCTCCCTCACTCCCCCCTTCCCCCTCCCTCCCTCCTCCCCTCCCCCTCCCCTCCTTTTAAACTTTAAAATGTGAATAACTTTAAAAATATAACACCGATGCACCCCTTCCCCTCCCCCCTTCGCCCCTTCCCCTCCCCCCTTCACCCCTTCCCCTCCCCCACTCCATTCCCCTCAACCCCCCTTATCCTCCCCCTTCCCTCCACCACCGTCCCTCCCTCCCCCCTCCCTCCCTAGGAGATAGATTTAAACTTTAAAATGTGAATAACTTAAAAAATATAACACCAATTTCAATGAAACTTCCATTTTTACCATTAATGGGACGATGGTGAGTAAGGTGGGCCTAAAATTGTCGCGCTATCGTGTACCGTTTTGGCTGAGGTTCAGTCACAAACAAAATAACAAATGAGGGTTTTAGTATATAGACTAGACCACCCATGGACCTGTTGGTTGCAAACCTCTCCTGTGGGCCCGGCAACCCTCCCCCCAACTGACGACCCTTTGTGGACCCGTTGCCGGCCGGGGCTTCTCCCCCGTGGGCGGGCGAGGGGGGAGAGGAAAGGGGAGAGGGAGCCACTCACCCTGATCCCGGGTGGCCAGAGCGAGCCGTGGACCCGTTGGGTGCAAACCTCTCCTGCAGCGGTCGCTCGACGCTGGTGGCCATCTTGATTGACCCTCTGCTGCCCTGCTGCACCATGGGAGGAAGGTCATGAGCGGGGCACCCTGGGACGGGCACCGGTCCTCCCGGCGGGGGGGGAGCACATTTATTAAAGTTTATTAAATGAATTGCTTTAAAATATCACAAAACTTGTTCAATCGAGACTGCAGTAGATTGGTGAGTAGGGTGGGCCTAAAATTGTTGCGCCGTTTGTGTAAAATTGTGTACCGTTTTGGCTGTATTTCGGTCTGGTTCTGGACTCCCCCAACATTGGGAACATTTTTCCTGCATCTAGCTTGTCCAGTCCTTTTATAACTTGATACGTCTCTATAAGATGCCCTCTCATCCTTCAAAACTCCAGTGAATACATGCCCAGTCTTTCCAATCTTTCCTCATATGACAGTATTTAATTAGTACCAATTTTAGTGACATTTAGAGAGTTTTTCTTAGAGCTTAAAGATACAGCATAGAAACAGGCCCTTTGCCCCTCCCCCCCCCCCCCCCCCCCCCCCCGAGTCCACGCCTACCTGCAATCGCTGTACACTAGCACTATCCTACACACACAAGGGACAATTTACAATTTTACCAAAGCCAATTAACCTACAAACCTGCACGTCTTTGGAGTGTGGGGGGAAATCGGAGCACCCGGAGAAAAATGGCGCAAGCCAATGGGGAGAACGTACAAACTCTGTACAGACAGCGCCCGTGGTCGGGATCGAACCCGGGTCTCTGGTGCTGTGAGGCAGCAACTCTACCGCTGCGCCACCATGCCGCTCCTTGTCACCATAGATTTTGGCTCAACAGTGGGGAGAGAGCTCCCCCTGCTGTCAGCGACCAGTATCTCCGAATTCACAGACAACAGCCAAGGGAGTCATAATAGTGGTCACACAGCACGGAAACAGGCCCTTCGGCCCAGCTTGCCCATGCCGACCAATCCTGTCTTTCAGGACAGCATCCTGGATCATTCTCGTCCATTCTCCAACTCACCAACATCCCCCATTGCCCTTCCATTTTGTCAAGGCTTTGCAAATGTGCTTCACACAATGAATTAACTCGCAACTTAACGTGTTAAAAAATGCAGGCATGCGCTGGTGTAGAACCACAAGGTGCTAACCATCCAAAACTGCAGGCCGGGCTTTTATAAAGGAGGATAGTAAAAGCTTTTTTAGGTATGTAAAGAGGAAAAAATAGTCAAGGCAAATGTGCGTCCCTTGAATTTCAGATGCGGGGGAATTTATTATGGGAAACAAGGAAATGGCAGACGAGTTGAACCGGTACTTTGGTTCTTCCTTGTGTCTTCACTAAGGAAGATACAAGCAATCTCCCAGATGTTCTAGTGGTCAGAGATCCTAGGGTGACGGAGGAACTGAAGGAAATCCATATTAGGCAGGAAATGGTGTTGGGTAGACTGATGGGACTGAAGGCTGATAAATCCCCAGGGCCTGATGGTCTGCATCCCAGAGTACTTAAGGAGGTGGCGCTAGAAATTGTGGACGCATTGGTGATCATTTTCCAATGTTCTATAGATTCAGGATCAGTTCCTGTGGATTGGAGGGTAGCTAATGTTGTCCCACTTTTTAAGAAAGGAGGGAGAGAGAAAACGGGAAATTATAGACCAGTTAGTCTGACATCAGTGGTGGGGAAGATGCTTGAGGCAATTATAAAAGACAAAATTGCGGAGCATTTGGATAGTAGTAACAGGATTGTTCCGAGTCAGCATGGAT
Organism: Rhinoraja longicauda; assembly: GCF_053455715.1. Lineage (NCBI taxonomy): Eukaryota > Metazoa > Chordata > Chondrichthyes > Rajiformes > Arhynchobatidae > Rhinoraja > Rhinoraja longicauda. The sequence continues at coordinate 3,029,930 of NC_135953.1, read as the reverse complement.
TTACGAAGGGGAAATTATGCTTGACTAATCTTCTGGAATTCTTTGAGGATGTAACCAGGAAAATTGACAGGGGAGAGCCGGTGGATGTGGTGTACCTCGACTTTCAGAAAGCCTTTGACAAGGTTCCACATAGGAGATTGGTGGGCAAAATTAGAGCACATGGTATTGGAGGTAGGGTACTGACATGGATAGAAAATTGGTTGACAGACAGAAAGCAAAGAGTGGGGATAAATGGGTCCCTTTCAGAATGGCAGGTAGTAACTAGTGGGGTGCCGCAAGGCTCGGTGCTGGGACCCCAGCTATTTACAATATACATTAATGACTTGGATGAAGGGATTAAAAGTACCATTAGCAAATTTGCAGATGATACAAAGCTGGGTGGTAGTGTGAACTGTGAGGAAGATGCTATGAGGTTGCAGGGTGACTTGGACAGGTTGTGTGAGTGGCCGGATGCATGGCAGATGCAGTTTATTGTGGATAAGTGTGAGGTTATCCACTTTGGTGGTAAGAATAGGAAGGCAGAGTATTATCTGAATGGTGTCAAGTTAGGAACAGGGGATGTTCGACGAGATCTGGGTGTCCTAGTGCATCAATCACTGAAAGGAAGCATGCAGGTACAGCAGGCAGTGAAGAAAGCCAATGGAATGTTGACCTTCATAACAAGAGGAGTTGAGTATAGGAGCAAAGAGGTCCTTCTGCAGTTGTACAGGGCCCTAGTGAGACCGCACCTGGAGCACTGTGTGCAGTTTTGGTCTCCAAATTTGAGGAAGGATATTCTTGCTATTGAGGGCGTGCAGCATAGGTTTACTAGGTTAATTCCCGGAATGGCGGGACTATCATATGCTGAAAGACTGGAGCGACTAGGCTTGTATACACTGGAATTTAGAAGGATGAGAGGAGATCTTATCGAAACGTATAAGATTATTAAGGGGTTGGACACGTTAGAGGCAGGAAATATGTTCCCAATGTTGGGGGAGTCCAGAACAAGGGGCCACAGTTTAAGAATAAGGGGTAGGCCATTTAGAACTGAGATGAGGAAAAACTTTTTCAGTCAGAGAGTTGTGAATCTGTGGAATTCTCAGCCTCAGAAGGCAGTGGAGACCAATTCTCTGAATGCATTCAAGAGAGAGCTGGATAGAGCTCTTAAGGATAGCGGAGTCAGGGGGTATGGGGAGAAGGCAGGAACGGGGTACTGATTGAGAATGATCAGGCATGATCACATTGAATGGCGGTGCTGGCTCGAAGGGCCGAATGGCCTCCTCCTGCGCCTATTGTCTATTGCCTATTGTCTATTAGACTTGTGACTTCAGAGATACAGCACGGAAACAGGCCCTTCGGCCCACCGGGCCCGCACCGACTAGCGATCCCCGTGCACTAGCACTATCCTACACACTAGGTGGCGCAGCCATATAGTTGCTGCCTCACAGCGCCAGAGACCCAGGTTCGCTCCTGACCACGAGTGCTGTCTGTACGGAGTTTGTACGCTCTCCCCGTGACCTGCATGGGTTTTCTCCGGGATCTCTGGTTTCCTCCCACACTCCAAAGACGTGCAGGTTTGTAGGTTAATTGGCTTGGTATAATTGTAAATTGTCCTTAGCGTGTGTGGGATTGTGTTAATGTGCGGGGATCGCTGGTTGGCGCGGACTTGGTGGGCCGAAGGGCCTGTTTCTGCACTGCATCTCTAAACTAAAAAAACTAAAGTAAACACTAGCGTTTACATCCAGAGTTGTAGATGTTGCCCGGTCCATCACCCACACCACACTCCCCACCATTGTAGATGTAGCCCAGCCCATCACACACACCACACTCCCCACCATTGTAGATGTTGCCCGGTCCCCCACACACACCACACCCCCCACCATTGTAGATGTAGCCCAGCCCATCACACACACCACACTCCCCACCATTGTAGATGTTGCCCGGTCCATCACCCACACCACACTCCCCACCATTGTAGATGTAGCCCAGCCCATCACACACACAACACTCCCCACCATTGTAGATGTAGCCCAGCCCATCACACACACAACACTCCCCACCATTGTAGATGTAGCCCAGCCCATCACACACACCACACTCCCCACCCTTGACTCCATCTACACTTCACGCTGCCTCAGTAAGTACTATCGTAACCTTTCGACAGGTACATGGATAGGACAATACTGTGAGCAATTTTGTGCACCATATCTGAGGAAGGATGTGCAGGAAGCAAGGCTGGAGAATAGTGAGCGGCCTGGATAGAGTGGATGTGGAGAGGATGTTTCCACTGGTGGGAGAGTCTAGGACCAGAGGGAACAGCCTCAGAATTAAAGGGCGCTCTTTTAGAAAGGAGGTGAGGAGGATCTTCTTTAGTCAGAGGGTGGTTACATAGAAACATAGAAACATAGAAAATAGACAATAGACAATAGATGCAAGAGGAGGCCATTTGGCCCTTCGAGCCAGCACCGCCATTCAATGTGATCATAGCTGATCATTCTCAATCAGTACCCCGTTCCTGCCTTCTCCCCATACCCCCTGACTCCGCTATCCTTAAGAGCTCTATCTAGCTCTCTCTTGAATGCACTCAGTGAATTGGCCTCCACTGCCTTCTGAGGCAGAGAATTCCACAGATTCACAACTCTCTGACTGAAAACGTTTTTCCTCATCTCCGTTCTAAATGGACTACCCCTTATTCGTAAACTGTGGCCCCTGGTTCTGGACTCCCCCAACATTGGAAACATGTTTCCTGCCTCTAACGTGTCCAATCCCTTAGTAATCTTATATGTTTTGATAAGATCCAGGTGCAGGAAGAGGCCATTTGGCCCTTCGAGCCAGCACCGCCATTCATTGTGATCACGGCTGATCGTCCACAATCAGTAACCCGTGCCTGCCTTCTCCCCATATCCCTTGATTCCACTAACCCCTAGAGCTCTATCTAATCTGTGGAACACATTGCCACAGAGGGCTGTGGAGGCCGGGTCAGTAGATAGATACATTTTAAGGCAGAGACAGACAAGTTCTCGATCAATGGTTATGGGGAGAAGGCAGGCACGGGTTACTGATTGTGGATGATCAGCCATGATCACAATGAATGGCGGTGCTGGCGATTGGGAGGCAGAGTGTAGCCATGATCGAATAGTGGAGTAGACTCGATGGGCCGAGTTCTACTGCGATAACTTGTGAACCCTGTCTTGGACCCGAAACCCGACCCAAACGTCACCCATTCCTTCTCTCCAGAGATGCTGCCTGACCTGCTGAGTTACTCCAGCATTTTGTGAATAAATACCTTCGATTTGTACCAGCGTCTGCAGTTATTTTCTTACACAAACCCTGGTGTTTGGACGTGTTTGGATCAACAAGTCCCCGCCCAGCGTGTGGTGAGTGTAGAGGGAACTGGGTTGACACGTTGGTTGGTTTTGTTTTGAGAGGTTGTGTGGGGTGTTGTGAAGAGTGTCATGCAGTTCCCCGCGCCCTGGCACATCGAGATGTCCCCTCTCCCCCCCAGCTCCAGCCCCAGCCCCAGCCCCAGCCCCAGCCCCGGCCCCAGCCCCAGCTCCGGCCTTCCCACGCCCTTTTACATCCAGGACATCCTGGGACGGGACGTTGGTGGGATCGGCTCCCGGTCCCGCTCCCGGTCCCGCCAGCTCCCCACCGCCTCTGCTCCGCCGCCAGCCCGCTACAGCGGTGCCTTGAACCCCGACACGGGTCCCGGGCACCCCGCCCTGTCCCCCTACCTGTGCAGGTCTCCGCTCCTCACCGACAGCCCGGCTCAAGGGCAACTCCGGCGACATCGCATCACACCTCTGGGACAAGGTGAGAGGGGGGAGGGTGAGGGAGGGGGGATGGAGAAGGAGGGGGGAAGAGGGGAGAGGCGGGGGAGATGAATCTGGGAGAGGGGAAAAGGGGGGGAGAGGGTGAGAGGAGACGGGGAGAGGGGAAGAGGGGAGGAGAGGGAGAGAGGGAGGGGGAGAGAGAGGGGAGAGGAGGAGGGAGAGAGGGAGAGGGAGAGGGGAGAGGGAGAAGGAGAGGGGAGAGGAGGGGGGAGATGAGGGAGAGAGGGAAGAGGGAGAGAGAGGGAGGAGGGGAAGGGGGGGAGAGGGAGGAGGGGAGAGAGGGAGGGAGGAGGGGAGAGAGGGAGGGAGGGGTGAGAGGAAAAGAGGGAGAGGGGGAGAGAGGAGGGGAGGGAGAGGGAGGGAAGGGGGAGAAGGGAAGAGGGAGGAGGAGGGAGCGTGGAGAGGGAGGAGGGGAGGAGGGGAGAGGGGAGGAAGGAAGGGAAGAGGGAGGAGGGGAAGGGGGAGAGGGAGGAAGGAAGGGGTGAGAGGAGGGGGAGAGAGGAGGGGGGAGAGAGGAGGGGAGATAGAGAGATGTTGACTTCTGCATATTAACGGTCAAACAAGGGAGAGAAAAGTTGTCTATTTTTAAACTGAACGCCTGTCACATTTCTTGTTCATATTGGCAGCAGATAGTTATAAGATGAGGGAGTCGTCATTGCCACAGAGCCAAACAGCCCCTTCGGCCCATCTCATCCATGTTGACCTTGGGTCCCATTTGCCTGCATTTGGCCCACATCCCTCTAAACCAGGGGCGTCAAACTCATTTTAGGTCACGGGCCGGAACGGGCAAAATGCGACTTTATGCGGGCCTGATCACGCCCACGTGCCCACGTGCCCACACGGCCAGAACCAGGGGCCACAGTTTAAGAATAAGGGGTAGGTTCACGAGGTTGATTCCCGGAATGGCGGGACTGTAATTATGGAGGGCACTGTAAGATCAACCCCTCATACTCTTGCACTCCATGGAATCGAGTCCTAGCCTGTCCAACCTCAAGCCCTCGAGTCCTGGCAAGATCTTGTGCTGAATTAAACCATTCGGTCCATCGAGACTGTTCCGTCATTCAAACATGGCTGATTTATCAAGGACCAGTCTCACCCCCGGCCACTCCCTCTTCTCCCCTCTCCCATCAGGCAAGAGGTACAGAAGTGTGAAAACGCACACCTCCAGATTCTGGGGCAGTTTCTTCCCAGCTGCTATCAGGCAACTGAACCATCCTACCACAACCAGAGAGCAGTGCTGAACTACTATCTACCTCATTGGTGACTATTGGACTACCTTTAATCAGATTTTACTGGACTTTAGTTTGCACTAAATGGTGTTCCCTTTATCCTGTATCTGTACACAGTGAATGGCTTGATTGTAATTGTGTATAGCCTTTCCACTGACTGGATAGCACGCTACAACGGCTTTTCACTGTACCTCGGTACATGTGAAAATAAACTAAACTGAACTAAATTATCTTTCCCTTTCAACCCCATTCTCCTGCCTTCTCCCCATAACCCCTGACACCCGTACTAATCAACAATCTGTAAATCCCCTCTTTATAAATACCCACTGACTTGGCCTCCACAGCCTTCTGTGGCAATGAGTTCCACAGATTCACCGCCCTCTGGCTGAAGAAATTCTTGCTCATCTCTTTCCTAAAGGTACGTCCTTTTACTCTGAGGCTATGCCCTCTGGTCCTAGACTCTCCCACTAGTGGAGACATCCTAGTGGGAGAGGGAACATCGTACTTTACTGGACTTTATCTTGTACTAAATGTTATTAAGTTTATCCTGTATTTGCACACTGGACGACTTGATTAGTTTAGTTTTAGTGTAAGAAAATAACTGCAGATGCTGGTACAAATTGAAGGTATTTATTCACAAAATGCTGGAGTAACTCAGCAGGTCAGGCAGCATCTCAGGAGAGAAGGAATGGGTGACGTTTCGGGTCGAGACCATTCTTCAGTTTTAGTTTAGTTTAGTTTCGAGGTACAGCACGGAAACAGGCCCTTCGGCCCACCGGGTCCGCGCCGACCAGCGATCCCCGCACACTAACACTATCCTACACCCACTAGGGACAATTTCTACATTTCCCAAGCCAAATAACCTACAAACCTGCACGTCTTTAGAGTGTGGGAGGAAACCGAAGATCTCGGAGAAAACCCAGGCAGGTCAACGTACGGGGAGAACGTACAAACTCCGTACAGACAGCGCCCGTAGTCGGGATGGAACCCGGGTCTCCGGCGCTGCATTCGCTGTAAGGCAGCAACTCTACCGCCCTAAACACCTATAGTCTTTCTGCTGACTGGAATGCACGCTACAAAATACTTTTCACTGTACCTCGGCACATGTGACAATAAACTAAACTAAACTAAACTTCGAGCGTCATAGAGTCATACAGTGTGGAAACAGGCCCTTCGACCCAACTTGCACACAACAGCAAACATGTCCCATCTACGCTAGTCTCACCTGCCTGTGTTTGGCCCATATCCCTCTAAACCTGTCCTATCCTGCCTAAATGCTTCTTCAAGGGCGAGATAGTCCCTGCCTCAACTACCACCTCCGGCAGCTCGTTCCATACACCCACCTCCCTCCTCCGTTGAACGTCTGTGTAATTGCTATCGTTGATAGAAACATAGAAAATAGGTGCAGGAGGAGGCCATTCGGCCCTTCGAGCCAGCACCGCCATTCATTGTGATCATGGCTGATCATCCACAATCAGTAACCCGTGCCTGCCTTCTCCCCATATCCCTTGATTCCACTAGCCCCTAGAGCTCTACCTAACTCTCTTTTAAATCCATCCAGTGAATTGGCCTCCACTACCTTCTGTGGCAGAGAATTCCACAAATTCACAACTCTCTGGGTGAAAACGTTTTTTTCTCATCTCATTTTTAAACGGCCTCCCCTTTATTCTTAGACTGTGGCCCCTGGTTCTGGACTCCCCCAACATTGGGAACATTTTTCCTGCATCTAGCTTGTCCAGTCCTTTCATCATTTTATACGTAATGTTATTTTCTGGTACGGTTGTATTAGCACCAATAGTTTTGACCACTTGCTTATCTCGAAAGCCGCTATGTTCCATCACAGTGCCTTTGTTTTGCTTTCAGAGCTAAATATTGCATTTCCTGTGTTATTTAGTTTAGTTTAGTTTCGAGATAAACTGGCAGCGCGTTCCAGGTCCCCACCACCCTCCAGACCACACCTGGAGTACTGTGTGCAGTTGTACAGGGCCCTAGTGAGACCACACCTGGAGTACTGTGTGCAGTTGTACAGGGCCCTAGTGAGACCACACCTGGAGTGCTGTGTGCAGTTGTACAGGGCCCTAGTGAGACCACACCTGGAGTACTGTGTGCAGTTGTACAGGGCCCTAGTGAGACCACACCTGGAGTACTGTGTGCAGTTGTACAGGGCCCTAGTGAGACCGCACCTGGAGTACTGTGTGCAGTTGTACAGGGCCCTAGCGAGACCGCACCTGGAGTACTGTGTGCAGTTGTACAGGGCCCTAGTGAGACCACACCTGGAGTACTGTGTGCAGTTGTACAGGGCCCTAGTGAGACCACACCTGGAGCACTGTGTGCAGTTGTACAGGGCCCTAGTGAGACCGCATCTGGAGTACTGTGTGCAGTTTTGGTCTCCAAATTTGAGGAAGGATATTCTTGCTATTGAGGGCGTGCAGCGTAGGTTTACTGGGTTAATTCCCGGAATGGCGGGACTGTCGTATGTTGAAAGACTGGAGCGACTGGGCTTGTATACACTGGAATTTAGAAGGATGAGAGGGGATCTTATCGAAACGTATAAGATTATTAATGGATTGGACACGTTAGAGGCAGGAAACATGTTCCCAATGTTGGGGGAGACCAGAACCAGGGGCCACAGTTTAAGAATAAGGGGTAGGCCATTTAGAACGGAGATGAGGAAAAACCTTTTCAGTCAGAGAGTTGTAAATCTGTGGAATTCTCTGCCTCAGAAGGCAGTGGAGGCCAATTCTCTGAATGCATTCAAGAGAGAGCTAGATAGAGCTCTTAAGGATAACGGAGTCAGGGGGTATGGGGAGAAGGCAGGAACGGAGTACTGATTGAGAATGATCAGCCATGATCACATTGAATGGTGGTGCTGGCTCGAAGGGCCGAATGGCCTCCTCCTGCACCTATTGTCTATTGTCTATTGTGAACTCTGGATGTATCAGAGTGAGGGTTATTTAGAACGGGTGATTCACAAAATCATGAGTTGCAGGAGCAGAATAAGGCCATTCGGCCCATCGAGCCCACTCCGCTATTCAATCATGGCTGATCTATCTCTCCCACGGTTGGCGTTACTCAGTTCTAAAATTTCCATTCTGTCACCGACGAAGGCCATCTGTGGAAGCAGAGCTGGGGTGGGAGGAAGGCAAATGCAACGCCAGCATTTATTTCGAGAGGACCAGAGTATAAACAACAGGGATGTAATGCTGAGGCTCTATAAGGCGCTGGTCAGGCTGCATGTGGAGCAATGTGAGCGGTGTTTGGGCCCCATATCTGAGGAAGGATGTGTTGGCTCTGGAGAGGGTCCAGAGGAGGTTTATGAGAATGATCCCAGGAATGAGTGGGTTAACCTATGATGAGCGCTTGACGGAACTGAGCCTGTACTCAGCTGGAGTTTAGAAGGATGGGGGGGGGGATGAGGGTTACATTTCATTCTTGCCAAATAGTGAATGGCTACGGAGAGGATGTTTCCACTAGTGGGAGAGTCTAGGACCAGAGGTCACGGCCTCAGAATTAAAGGACGTTCCTTTAGGAAGGAGACGAGGAGGAATTTCTTCAGTCAGAGGGTGGTGAATCTGTGGAAATCTTTGCCACGGAAGGCTGTGGAGGACGTCAGTGGATATTTTTGAGGCAGAGATAGATAGGTTCTTGATTAGTGCAGGTGTCAGGGGTTTTGAGGAGAAGGCAGGAGAATGGGGTTAGGAGGGAGAGATAGATCAGCCACGATTGAATAGTGGAGTAGACTCGATGGGCCGAAAGGCCTTATTCTGCTCCTAGAACTTATGAATGAATGAATAAGTTTATTGGCCAAGTATGTGCATATACAAGGAATGTGTTTATTTCACAAAATGCTGGAGTAACTCAGCAGGTCAGGCAGCATCTCAGGAGAGAAGGAATGGGTGACGTTTCGGGTCGAGACCCTTCTTCGGACTACAAGTAATGTGCCTTGGTGCTCCGCTCACAAATGACAACACAACCATACAGTTAACAATTAAGAATAAAGCATAAACACATCAAAGCAATAAGGATACAACATTACGGTCTAAACATGTGGGGGAAAATAAACCAGAGCAAAAAAGAGACTACAGACTTTGGTTATTGAGTAGAATTATCACTCGTGGAAAAAAGCTGTTTTTATGTCTGGCTGTGGCTGCTTTGACAATCCTGAGTCGTCTTCCAGAGGGAAGTGCTTCGAAGAGTTTGTGGCCAGGGTGAGAGGGCTCAGAGATGATCTTGCCCGCTTGCTTATGATTTTATGAATCATCCGTTCTAAATAACCCTCACTCTGGTACATCCAGAGTACACGGAGGGTGTTGGGGGCCTGGAACGCACTGCCAGGGGTGGTGGTCGAGGCAGATACGATAGTGATGTTTAAGAGACGTTTGGATAGGCACATAGATATGCTAGGTGTGGAGGGATATGGATTGACTTGGAGGGATTGAGTATTGAGGGGCGGCGGTAGAGTTGCTGCCTTACAGCGAATGCAGCGCCGGAGACGCAGGTTTGATCCTGACTACGGGCGCCGTCTGTACGGAGTTTGTACGTTCTCACCGTGACCTGCGTGGGTTTTCTCCGATTTCTTCGGTTTCCTCCCACACTCCAAAGACATGCAGGTTTGTAGGTCGGGGTGCCAACTATCTCACTCCCAAATAAAGGACAAGGACAAGGTGACGTCACTGCCCCGTGCCCCACGAGACTTCACCCAGCCAGCGGCCACGTGCTCCCGCTCCACCAATGGCGGCCGCCCGGGCCTCCGGACCTACACTGTCCAGGCCTACAGTGTCTGGTCCTGCAGTAGTCCCCGGGCCTACAGTGTCCGGGCCTATAGTGTCCGGGCCTACAGCGTCCGGGCCTACAGCGTCCGGGCCTACAGTGTCCGGGCCCACAGCGTCCGGGCCTACAGCGTCTGGGCCTACAGTGTCCGGGCCTACACTATCCAGACCTACAGCGGCTCCCAGGTCTACAGTGTTCAGACCTACACAGTCCGGGCCTACAGCATCCGGGCCTACAGCGTCCGGGCCTACAGCGTCCGGGCCTACAGAGTCCGGCCCTACAGCGTCCAGGCCTACAGCGTCCGGGCCTACAGAGTCCGGCCCTACAGCGTCCGGGCCTACAGCGTCCGGGCCTACAGCCACCGGGACTACAGCGTCCGGGCCTACAGTGTCCGGGCCTACAGTGTCCGGGCCTACAGAGTCTGGCCCTACAGTGTCCGGGCCTACCGGGCCTACAGAGTCCGGGCCTACGTCGCCTAATGGGAAATATAGAAATTGTAGAATAGTGGGTGTAGGATAGTGTTAATATGCGGGGATCGCTGATCACTGGTCGGCACGGACTCGGTGGGCCGAAGGGCCTGTTTCCGCGCAGTGTCTCTAAACTAAACTCAACTAAAGGTATGAAGTTAAGAAGGGCCTGTTTCTGTGGTGTGCAGATCTTGGACTATAGCGTTGCACCTTCCACTTGCCACCCCCTCCTACATCCAGTCCAAGCCCCAGACTGTGCTGCTTGGTTCCCCTTTCTGTCTAACCAGGGCGTCACAATATGACAGGATAACGTTCACACCCCCTTCTACCCTACCCCCCCCCCCCCCCCCCCCCCCCCTCGCTTTAGGCCCAGCGAACACCCTCCCCCAATTTTGTTGATGCGATTCGCAACGAGAGTAACTACAAAAAAAACGGAGCAGGACTTTTGCGAGATTGGCTTTGTTTTCTCTCGGGACTGTTTTTAGAAAGAAAGTAGCTTCTTGAGTATTCTTCCAGTTGATCGTGATTCTTGGACAACATCAGTCTGAAGAAGGGTCTCGACCCGAATCCTCACCCATTCCCTCTCTCCTGGCCTGCCTGAGTTACTCCAGCATTTTGTGATACTTTGAATAAAGATCGTATATATTTAAACATCGGGTTTTCAGCTTGCAGGAAGTGTTTGAACACGGGTAACGAGCTGCCAAGTGTTGGCAGGAACTTATCTCCTTGTTGCAGGCTAGTATATGGGCAATTATGGTAATCGGGTGTTGTTTGGGGCTATTGTGGTCAACTTAGAAAAGGGGAACTACTTTTGCAAACAGTGTTCAGAGTGTGGGGCAATTTGCAGATTGCTGTGATCTGACTTGACTTGGGAAATACACAAAGACCTGGAGTAACACAAAGCTGGGTGGCAGTGTGAACGGCAAAGAGGATGTTAGGAGGTTGCAGGGTGACTTGTGCAGATTGAGTGAGTGGGTAGATGCGTGGCAGATGCAGTATCATGTAGATAAATGTGAGGTTATCCACTTTGGCAGCAAAAATAAGGAGGCTGGTTATTATCTCAATTGTGTCAGATTAGGTAAAGGGGAAGTGCAACGAGACCTGGGTGTCCTTGTACACCAGTCACTGGAAGTAAGCGTGCAGGTATAGCAGGCAGTGAAGCAAGCCAAAGGCATGTTGGCCTTCATAACAAGAGGAGTTGAGTCTTGGAGCAAAGAGGTCCTTCTGCAGTTGTACAGTGCACACTGCACCCGGAGTTGTAGACCGCACCCGGAGTATTGTGTGCACGTTTGGTCTCCAAATTTGAGGAAGGACATTCTTGCTATTGAGGGAGTGCAGCGTAGGTTCACCAGGTTAATCCCTGGGACGGCGGGACTGTCATATGAGGAAAGATTGGAAAGACTGGGCCTGTATTCACTGAAGTGTAGAAGGATGAGAGGGGATCTTATAGAGACGTATAAAATTATAAAAGGACTGAACAAGCTCGATGCAGGAAAAATGTTCCCAATGTTGGGGGAGTCCAGAACCAGGGGCCACAATCTAAGAATAAAGGGGAGGCCATTTAAAACTGAGGTGAGAAGAAAATTTTCACCCAGAGAGTTGTGAATTTGTGGAATTCTCTGCCACAGAAGGCAGTGGAGGCAAATTCAATGGATGAATTTAAAAGAGAGTTAGATAGATCTCTAGGGGCTAGTGGAATCAAGGGATATGGGGAGAAGGCAGGAACGGGTTACTGATTGTGGATGATCAGCCATGATCACAATGCATGGCGGTGCTGGCTCAAAGGGCCAAGTGGCCTCCTCCTGCACCTATTGTTTATGTCTCTATGTTTGTCCAATTCCCGCAGGCAGGGCGTATTTCTGGAACCCGTTCTCATCGCGCGCCTTATACAAGAGGAAAGGTGGCCAGGTGAGGTTTTCCACCAACCAGACCCTCGAGCTGATGAAGGTGTTTGGGAAGCAAAAGTACCTCACGCCCCCCGAGAGGATGCGGCTGGGCAGAGGCCTACAGCTCAGTGAGAGGCAGGTGAGTGAGTGAGGGGTGGGGGGGAGTCGAGGGGGGAGACGAGGGGGGGAATGGATAGGGTTGCCAACTGTCCCGTTTTAGCCGGGACATCACGTATTTTGGGCTAAATTGGTTTGTCCCGTACGGGACCGCCCTTGTCCCGTATTAGGCCCGGACGGCGCTGTAGGCCCGGTTGCTGTAGGACGCATACACTGTAGGCCCGGACACTGTAGGCCCGGACACTGTAGGCCCGGACACTGTAGGCCCGGACACTGTAGGCCCGGACACTGTAGGCCCGGACGGCGCTGTAGGCCCGGACGCTGTAGGCCCGGACGCTGTAGGCCCGGACACTGTAGGCCCGGACACTGTAGGCCCCAGACACTGTAGGCCCGGACACTGTAGGCCCGAACACTTTAGGCCCGGACACTGTAGCACGGGGGCCGCTGTAGGCCCGGACAGTGTAGGCCCGGAGGCCCGAGCGCCACCTAACGGAGGTTGTGTAGCAACCCGCCTCTCGGCCCGGGTGACCGCCATTGGTGGAGCGGGAGCACATGCCCGCTGGCTGGGTGAGGTCACGTGGGGCGCGGGGTGGTGACGTCACCTTGTCCCTTATTTGGGAGTGAGTGAGGAAGTTGGCAAACCTAGGTGGGGGGAAGACGAGGGAGGGAATGGGGGGGTAAAACAAAGGGGGTGGGGATGACAGTGGGGGGGGAATGCGGGGGGTACGACAAGGGGGGTGGGGATGAGGGGGGGGGAGACGAGGGGAGGGGGGGAGGGGAATGCCCATGAATCTACCGAGCCAGTCGGGTAACAATGATCATGTTAGTACAGGAGAAAGACAAGGAAAAAATTAGGACTTAGTTTGGTTTAGTTTAGCTTAGTTTAATTTAGTTTGGTTTTAGCTTAGCTTGGCTTAGCTTTGCTTGGTTTAGATCTCTGGAGAAAATTGATAGGTCATGTTTTGGGTTGGGACTTTTCTTCAGACCCGAAACATCACCCATCCTGTATCTCCACAGATGCTGCCTGACCCGCTGAGTTACTCCAGCACTCTGTGAAACGTCACCTATCCATGTTCTCCACAGATGCTGCCTGACCCGCTGAGTTACTCCAGCACTCTGTGAAACGTCACCTATCCATGTTCTCCAGAGATGCTGCCTGACCCGCTGAGTTACTCCAGCACTCTGTGAAACGTCACCTATCCGTGTTCTCCAGAGATGCTGCCTGACCCGCTGAGTCATAGAGTCATAGATTGATACAAAATGGAAACAGGCCCTTCAGCCCAACTCGCCCACACCGGCCAACAAGGTCCCAGTTATAATAGTCCCACTTGCCTTTTCTTGGTCCATATCCCTCCAAACCTGTCCTATCCATGTACCTGTCCAACTGTTTCTTAAACGTTGGGATAACCCCAGCCTCAACTACCTCCTCTGGCAGTTTATTCCATACACCCACCACCCTCTGTCTGAGAAAGTTACCCTTCGGATTCCTATTAAATCTTTTCCCCTTCACCTTGAACCTATGTCCTCTGGTCTTCGATTCCCCTACTCTGGGCAAGAGACTCTGTGCATCCACCCGATCTATTCCTCTCATGAAGATCCCAAAACATCATATGGTGCCTAAAATTGCTCACAATACTCCAAAAAGATCCCACACAAGAGATTAGTGTGAGAAATTAGAGCACGTGGTAGTGGGGGTAGGGTATTGACATTGTATAGAGAACTATTCACAAAATGCTGGAGTAACTCAGCAGGTCAGGCAGCATCTCGGGAGAGAAGGAATGGGTGACGTTTCGGGTCGAGACCCTTCTTCCTTTTTTTGGTGGAGTCCAGGTAGGTGAAGAATCGAGTGTTGAGGGCATGGATCCGACGTAGGATGAAGTATAGTTGGGGCCCGTTGCAGGTGTGGGTTAGTGAGGCCCGGAGCTGTGGGAGAGTCAGAGAGAGGGCCTGCTGGTGCCTGCGCATCCCAGCCAGGGTACAACGCAGGGCACGGAACAAAAACTGTTCAGAGAAGTGGCAGATGGTCTGTTGGAGACGGTAGTCCGGATTGGGTCCGAATTGGGAGGTCTGGAAACGGAGCTGGAAACCACGAGGCAGAAGATGGAGATGCAGGCAAGTCCCAAGGAAGCAGATGTGGCTGTGGTAGCGAGTCTGGGTCAAAATGTGGTCGTAGAGTAGGAGGGCAGGAGAAATCACAGAGGGGGAGCAGCGAGAGAGCATGTTGCTAAACTCTCGTCGAAGAGAGGAGGAGAACTTCTTCAAAGTGGACATACCTCGAAGAGAAATCGCAGTGGAGCAACCAGTAGTATAAGAAAATAACTGCAGATGCTGGTACAAATCGATTTATTCACAAAATGCTGGAGTAACTCAGCAGGTCAGGAAGCATCTCGGGAGAGAAGGAATGGGTGATGTTTCAGGTCGAGACCCTTCTTGTATAGAGAATAATTGTATAATTGTATAGAGAACTGGTTGGCAGATAGGAAGTAAAGAGTAGGAATTAATGGGTCCTTTTCAGAATGGCAGGCAGTGACTAGTGGGGTGCCGCAAGGCTCGGTGCTGGGACCCCAGTTATTTACAATATATATTAACGATTTAGACGAAGGAATTAAACGTAACATCTCTAAGTTTGCGGATGACACAAAGCTGGGTGGCAGTGTGAGCTGTGAGGAGGATGCTATGAGGTTGCAGGGTGACTTGGACAGGTTGTGTGAGTGGGCGGATGCATGGCAGATGCAGTATAATGTGGATAAATGTGAGGTTATCCACTTTGGTGGCAAGAACAGGAAGGCAGATTATTATCTGAATGGTGTCAGATTAAGAAAAGGGGAGGTGCAACGAGACCTGGGTGTGCTTGTACATCAGTCACTGAAAGTAAACATGCAGGTACAGCAGGCAGTGAAGAAAGTTAATGGCATGTTGGCCTTCGTTGCGAGAGGATTTGAATATAGGAGGTCCTACTGCAGTTGTACAGGGCCCTGGTGAGACCACACCTGGAGTATTGTGTGCAGTTTTGGTCTCTAAATTTGAGGAAGAACATTCTTGCTATTGAGGGAGTGCAGCGTAGGTTCACCAGGTTAATTCCTGGGATGGTGGGGCTGATATATGATGAAAGAATGGATCGACTGGGCTTGTTTTCACTGGAATTTAGAAGGATGAGAGGGGATCTTATAGAATCATGTAAAATTCTTAAGGGATTGGACAGGCTAGATGCAGGAAACATGTTCCCGATGTTGGGGGAGTCCAGAACCAGGGGCCACACAGTTGAAGAATAAGGGATAGGCCATTTAGGACTGAGATGAGGAAAAACCTCTTCACCCAGAGAGTCGTGAATCTGTGGAATTCTCTGCCACAGAAGGCAGCGGAGGCCAATTCACTGGATGTTTTCAAGAGAGTGTTAGATTGAGCCCTTAGGAATCAGCCAAGATCATATTGAATGGCGGCGCTGGCTCGAAGGGCCAAATGGCCTACTCCTGCACCTTTTTTCTCTGTTTTTTAATGCTTCACTTCTTCCCTTCCTCTGCAGGTGAAGACTTGGTTCCAGAACAGAAGGGCAAAGTGGCAGAGAATGAAGCAGGTACGCGGATTGTTCAACTTTCTCACTTCTCTGCAACTCTGTAACTCTGCAGAGAAGACGGGATAACGAGAATCACGAGTGTTTGATTGTCCCCGATCCTGAAACGGAACAATTAGTGAAAAGGTACAGTGAAAAGCTTTTTGGTCACTTTAGTTTAGAGAAACATGGCGGAAACAGGTCCTTTCGGCCCACCGGGTCCGCGCCGCCCAGCGATCCCCGCACATTAACACTATCCTACACACACTGGGGACACTTTTTACATTTACACCAAGCCAATTAACCTACAAACCCTGCACGTCTTTGGAGTGTGGGAAGAAACCGAAGATCTCGGAGAAAACCCACGCAGGTCATGGGGAGAACGTTCAAACTCCGTACAGACAGCGCCCGTAGTCAGGATCGAAACCGAGTCTCCGGCGCTGCATTCGCTGTGAGGCAACAACTCTACCGCTGCGCCACCGTGCCAACGGAAAGACTATACATGATTATAATCGAGGCGTTCGCAGTGTACAGATGCATGATAAGGGAATAACGTTTAGTGCAAGGTAAAGCCAGCAAAGTCTGATCAAAGATAGTCCGAGGGTCACCAATGAGGTAGATTGTAGTTCAGCACTGCTCTCTGGTTTCTTCCTGATAACAGCCAGGAAGAAACTGTCCCTGAATCTGGAGGTGTGCGTTTTCACACTTAGACAATAGACAATAGACAATAGACAATAGGTGCAGGAGGAGGGCCATTCAGCCCTTCGAGCCAGCACCGCCATTCAATGCGATCATGGCTGATCACTCTCAATCAGTACCCCGTTCCTGCCTTCTCCCCATACCCCCTCACTCTGCTATCCTTAAGAGCTCTATCCAGCTCTCTCTTGAAAGCATCCAACGAACTGGCCTCCACTGCCTTCTGAGGCAGAGAATTCCACACCTTCACCACTCTCTGACTGAAAAAGTTCTTCCTCATCTCCGTTCTAAATGGCCTACCCCTTATTCTTAAACTGTGGCCCCTTGTTCTGGACTCCCCCAACATTGGGAACATGTTTCCTGCCTCTAATGTGTCCAATCCCCTAATTATCTTATATGTTTCAATAAGATCCCCCTCATCCTTCTAAATTCCAGTGTATACAAGCCTAATTGCTCCAGCCTTTCAACATACGACAGTCCCGCCATTCCGGGAATTAACCTAGTGAACCTACGCTGCACGCCCTCAATAGCAAGAATATCCTTCCTCAAATTTGGAGACCAAAACTGCACACAGTACTCCAGGTGCGGTCTCACCAGGGCCCGGTACAACTGTAGAAGGACCTCTTTGCTCCTATACTCAACTCCTCTCGTTATGAAGGCCAACATTCCATTGGCTTTCTTCACTGCCTGCTGTACCTGCATGCTTCCTTTCAGTGACTGATGCACTAGGACACCCAGATCTCGTTGAACATCCCCTCTTCCTAACTTGACACCATTCAGATAATAATCTGCCTTTCTATTCTTACTTCCAAAGTGAATAACCTCACACTTATCTACATTAAACTGCATCTGCCATGTATCCGCCCACTCACACAACCTGTCCAAGTCACCCTGCAGCCTTATTGCATCTTCCTCACAATTCGCACTACCCCCCAGCTTAGTATCATCTGCAAATTTGCTAATGGTACTTTTAATCCCTTCATCTAAGTCATTAATGTATATCGTCAATAGCTGGGGTCCCAGCACCGAACCTTGCGGTACCCCACTGGTCACTGCCTGCCATTCCGAAAGGGACCCATTTATCCCCACTCTTTGCTTTCTGTCTGTCAACCAATTTTCTATCCATGTCAGTACCCTACCCCCAATACCATGTGCTCTAATTTTGCCCACTAATCTCCTATGTGGGACCTTGTCGAAGGCTTTCTGAAAGTCGAGGTACACCACATCCACTGACTCTCCCCTGTTTCCGCGCTGTGTATCTCTAAAGTCTAGAAGTCTACAGACGATAGTAGAAGTGTGCGGAACCATCCTTGCAGTGCACACAATATTTCCCATCAGGCAAGAGGTGCTGCCTTCTCCCCATACCCCCTGATTCCTCTATCCTTCAGAGCTCTACCTAGCTCTCTCTTGAATGCATTCAGAGACTTGGCCTCCACTGCCTTCTGAGGCAGAGAATTCCACAGATTTACAACTCTCTGACTGAAAAGGTTTTTCCTCATCTCCGTTCTAAATGGCCTACCCCTTATTCTTAAACTGTGGCCCCTGGTTCTGGACTCCCCCAACATTGGGAACATGTTTCCTGCCTCTAACGTGTCCAACCCCTTAATAATCTTATACGTTTCGATAAGATCCCCTCTCATCCTTCTAAAATCCAGTGTATACAAGCCTAGTCGCTCCAGTCTTTCAACATACGACAGTCCCGCCATTGCGGGAATTAACCTAGTAAACCTACGCTGCACGCCCTCAATAGCAAGAATATCCTTCCTCAAATTTGGAGACCAAAACTGCACACAGTACTCCAGGTGCGGTCTCACTAAGGCCCTGTACAACTGCAGAAGGACCTCTTTGCTCCTATACTCAACTCCTCTCGTTATGAAGGCCAACATTCCATTGGCTTTCTTCACTGCCTGCTTCCAACCTCCTCCCCAGACCATCTGCCCTCCACGGCCTCCTGCCCTATCGTTCCCTAGCCCCGCACTGCCCGCTTCCACCTCCACCCCCCAAACAACTTGTTAGAAAGTACAACGCCACCCAAGACCGCAAGAAATTGCAGCGAATTGTGGACGCAGCCCAGAACATCGGACAAACCAACCTCCCTTCCATTGACTCCATCTACACCTCACGCTGCCTCGGCAAGGCCAGCAGCATCATCAAGGACCAGTCTCACCCCGGCCACTCCCTCTTCTCCCCTCTCCCATCAGGCAAGAGGTCCAGAAGTGTGAAAACGCACACCTCCAGATTCAGGGACAGTTTCTTCTGTTATCAGGCAACTGAACCATCCTCTCACCAACGAGAGAGCGGTCCTCACATACCCCCTTGGAGACCCTCAGGCTACCATTAATCGGAGTTTACTAGAGTTTATCTTGCACTAAATGTTATTCCCTTTATCCTCTATCTGTACGAGGATGTTGCCAGGACTAGAGGGTGTGAGCTATAGGGAGAGGTTGAGCAGGCTGGGTCTCTATTCCATGGAGCGCAGGAGGATGAGGGGAGATCTTATAGAGGTGTACAAAATCATGAGAGGAATAGATGCACAGTCTTTTACCCAGAGTAGGGGAATCAAGGACCAGAGGACACAGGTTCAAGGTGAAGGGGGAAAGATTTAATAGGAATCTGAGGGGTAGCTTTTTCACACAGAGGGTGGTGGGTGTATGGAACAAGCTGCCAGAGGAGGTAGTTGAGGCTGGGACTGCCCCATCGTTTAAGAAACAGTTGGACAGGTACATGGATACCAGTTAGCCTAACATCGGTAGTGGGGAAAATGCTGGAGTCAGTTATTAAAGATGTGATAGCATTACATTTGGAAAGTGGAGAAATCATCGGACAAAGTCAGCATGGATTTACCAAAGGCAAATCATGTCTGACGAATCTTATAGAATTTTTCGAGGATGTAACTAGTAGAGTGGATAAGGGAGAACCAGTCGATGTGTTATATCTGGACTTTCAGAAGGCCTTCGACAAGGTCCCACATAGGAGATTGGTGTACAAACTTAAAGCACACGGTATTGAGGGTTCAGTGTTGAGGTGGATAGAAAATTGGTTGGCGGACAGGAAGCAAAGAGTAGGAATAAACGGGTCCTTTTCGGAATGGCAGGCAGTGACTAGTGGGGTACCGCAAGGCTCAGTGCTGGGACCCCAGTTATTTACAGTGTATATTAATGATTTGGATGAGGGAATTGAATGCAACATCTCTAAGTCTGCGGATAACACGAAGCTGGGTGGCAGTGTTAGCTGCGAGGAGGATGCTAGGAGGCTGCAGAGTGACTTGGATAGATTAGGCGAGTGGGCAAATGCATGGCAGATGCAATATAATGTGGATAAATGTGAGGTTATCCACTTTGGCGGCAAGAACAGGAAAGCAGAGTATTACCTGAATGGTGACCGATTGGGAGAAGGGGAGATGCAACGTGACCTGGGTGTCATGGTGCACCAGTCATTGAAAGCAAGCGTGCAGGTGCAGCAGGCAGTGAAGAAAGCGAATGGTATGTTGGCATTCATAGCAAGAGGATTTGAGTTTAGGAGTAGGGAGGTTCTGCTGCAGTTGTACAGGGCCTTGGTGAGACCGCACCTGGAGTATTGTGTGCAGTTTTGGTCTCCTAACCTGAGGAAAGACGTTCTTGCCTTAGAGGGAGTACAGAGAAGGTTCACCAGATTGATCCCTGGGATGGCGGGACTTACATATGAGGAAAGACTAGATAGACTGGGCTTGTACTCGCTGGAATTTAGAAGACTGAGGGGGGATCTTATAGAAACATATAAAATTCTTAAGGGGTTGGAGAGGCTAGATGCGGGAAAATTGTTCCCGATGTTGGGGGAGTCCAGAACCAGGGGTCACAGCTTAAGGATAAGGGGGAAGTCTTTTAGGACCGAGATGAGAAAACATTTCTTCACACAGAGAGTGGTGAGTCTGTGGAATTCTCTGCCACAGAAGGTAGTTGAGGCCAGTTCATTGGCTATATTTAAGAGGGAGTTAGATGTGGCCCTTTTTGCTAAAGGGATCAGGGGGTACGGAGAGAAGGCAGGTACAGGCTACTGAGCTGAATGATCAGCCATGATCATATTGAATGGCGGTGCAGGCTCGAAGGGCCGAATGGCCTACTCCTGCACCTATTTTCTATGTTTCTATGTTTCTATGGATGGGACAGGTTTGAAGGGATATGGACCAAGTGCAGGCAAGTGGGACTAGTGTAGCAGGGACATTGTTGGGCCAGTGTGGGCGAGTTGGGCCGAAGGGCCTGTTTCCACACTGTATCACTCTATGAATAGTGTAGCTGGGACATTGTTGGGCTGGTGTGGGCGAGTTGGGCCGAAGGGCCTGCTTCCACACTGTATCACTCTGTGACTAGGGTAGCTGGGACATTGTTGGGCCGGTGTGGGCGAGTTGGGCCGAAGGGCCTGTTTCCACACTGTATCACTCTATGACCTCATGACTTCCCAACTCCTGATTGCTCCCAAACAGCCTTCATCAATTCTTCCTGTGTCGCAGGAGTTGCCCGAGGATGAGAAGTCCCAGTGGATCAAAGCTGGGCAGGAGGATCTCGCGAGAGCCGGGCTGGAGGTGAGATCACGAGAGGCGAAGGCAGACATTGTTGGGTCGGAGTTTCCCCCCCGTGACCCTGGTACTCCCAGGGGGGTCTGAGTGGCCAAGACCCGTCACGGCCAGTGGCGTGGAGGCGGGTGTGGATTTGCCAAGAGGAGGACTTGACGTCAGCACAGGATCGCCTGAAGAGATGGTCGGCACAACATCAATCACCCCGTCCTCACCGCCTGCCCTGAGAACAGGGCCCAAACACACTGTGTGTCTCTCCCTCAACCCCGTCTAAAATGTGAATGACAACAGTGTCACGGGTCCTAGAGTCTTCAGAAGATAACATAGCAGTATAACAGTATAACAGAACTTTATTGTCATTCGGTATAAATACCGAACAAAATTTCAGCAGTCACAAGACACAGCAAAAAAGAAAAGAACACAGGACACACGACCCCAACACCAACATCCATCACAGTGACTCCAAACACCCCCTCACTGTGATGGAAGGAAACAAAACTTCCACTCTCTTCCCCCCCGCGCCCACGGACAGGCAGCTCGACCCCTACCGAGGCAACCGACACGCACAGCCCCCGCAAGGGGATGGAAGGCCCCACGGCCGAGCCGCACCGGGCACTGAAACGTCCCGCGGCCGAGCCGCGCCGGCGATGTTAAGTCCAGTGGCCGAGCCGCGCCGGGCGATGGAAGGCACCGCGGCCGCTGCTAAGTCCCGCGGCCGAGTCGCACCGGACACTGAAACGTCCCGCGGCCAAGCCGCGCCGGCGATGTTAAGTCCAGCGGCCGAGCCGCACCGGGCACTGAAACGTCCCGCAGCCGAGCCGAGCCGCGCCGGCGATGTTAAGTCCCGCAGCCGAGCCGCACCGGGCGATGGAAGGCCCCGCGGCCGAGCCGCACCGAGCACTGAACCGTCCCGCGGCCATACCGGGCGATGGAAGGCCCCGCGGCCGAGCCGCGCCGGGCACTGTTAGGTCCCGCGGCCGAGCCGCGCCGGCGATGTTAAGTCCAGCGGCCGAGCTGGAAGGCCCCGCGAGCAATGGAAGGCCCCGCGGCCGAGCTGCGCCCCGGGGAAGAGACCTAATAAAAGAAAGGTTTCCCCCACCCCACCCCACACCACACCCCCACACCACACCCCCACACATACACAGCCAAAAACAGAAACAATCCCAACACCGACACACAAAAAAAAAAAAAAAAGACAAAGACTGCCAGAGAGCCGCAGCCGTTAGGCGCAGCCACACGTCATAAGTGTAAGAAAATAACTGCAGATGCTGGTAAAAATCGAAGGTATTTATTTCACAGTATTCCAGCATATACAAGTCCGAAGGGTCTTGACCCGAAACCTCACCCATTCCTTCTCTCCCGAGATGCTGCCTGACCTGCTGAGTTACTCCAGCATTTTGTGAATAAACCAGCATATACAAGCCTAGTCGCTCCAGTCTTTCAACATATGACAGTCCCGCCATTCCGGGAATTAACCTAGTAAACCTACGCTGCACGCCCTCAATAGCAAGGATGTCCTTCCTCAAATAGTTCTACATTTTTTGCATGAAATCAGAGTCTGGTGTGTAAGATAGCGTTAGTGTACGGGGTGATGGCTGGTCGGTGAGGACGATGTGGGCCGAGGGGCCTGTTTCTGCACTGTAACTGTGAAGAGTAAAGTGAAGTCTAAAGTCTAAACAATAGCTCAGTGAAATAAAAAAGCAGAACCGTTCTCTATTCGTGCAGGGCCGGTGGCAAGGGGGCAATAAGTTCATTGAGTGTTTGCACTCTGGTGAGTTTGCTGTGTGGCTACAAAGTTCACTGGTCCCAGTTGTAGTTCAGTTCAGTTGAGCTTGTTGTCTATGGTGTATGTTCTACGTTCTATTTTCTATGTTTATTTTAGTTTATTGTCACGTGTACTGAGGTCCAGTGAGAAGCTTTTGTTGCGGGCTATTCAGCCAGCGGAAAGACTATGCATGATTACAATCCAGCCGTCCACAGTGGACAGATTACGGGATAAAGGGAATAACGTTTAGTGCAAGGTAAAGTCCAGTCGAGATGGTCCAAGGATCTCCAATGAGGTAGAAGTGAGATCAGAACTGCTCTCCAGTTGATGAGAGGATGGTTCAGTTGCCTGATAACAGCCGGGAAGAAACTGCTCCTGAATGTTGTGTGCTGTGTGCAGTTTTGGTCTCCAAATTTGAGGAAGGATATTCTTGCTATTGAGGGCGTACAGCATAGGTTTACTAGGTTGATTATCGGGACGCATCACAGCACGGTTTGGGGAACAGCTCCATCCAACACCGCAAGAAACTGCAGAGAATTGTAGACGCAGCCCAGACCATCGCACAAACCAACCTCCCTTCCACCGACTCCATCTACACCTCATGCTGCCTCGGCAAGGCCAGTAGCATCATCAAGGACCAGTCTCACCCCAAGGACCAGTCTTCTCCCTTCTCCCATCAGACGCTCACGTCCAGATTCAATAGACAATAGACAATAGGTGCAGGAGTAGGCCATTCGGCCCTTCGAGCCAGCACCGCCATTCAATGTGATTATGGCTGATCATTCTCAATCAGTACTCCGTTCCTGCCTTCTCCCCATACCCCCTGACTCCGCTATCCTTAAGAGCTCTATCTAGCTCTCTCTTGAATGCATTCAGAGAATTGGCCTCCACTGCCTTCTGAGGCAGAGATTTCCACAGATTCACAACTCTCTGACTGAAAAAGTTTTTCCTCATCTCAGTTCTAAATGGCCTACCCCTTATTCTTAAAGTGTGGCCCCTTGTTCTGGACTCCCCCAACATTGGGAACATGTTTCCTGCCTCTAACTTGTCCAACCCCTTAATAATCTTATACGTTTCGATAAGATCCCCTCTCATCCTTCTAAATTCCAGTGTATAAAAGCTTAGTCGCTCCAGTCTTTCAACACATGACAGTCCCGCCATTCCGGGAATTAACCTAGTAAACCTACGCTGCACGCCCTCAATTGCAAGAATATCCTTCCTGAAATTTGGAGACCAAAACTGCACACAGTACTCCAGGTGCGGTCTCACTAGGGCCCGGTACAACTGCAGAAGGACCTCTTTGCTCCTATACTCAACTCCTCTTGTTATGAAGGCCAACATTCCATTGGCTTTCTTCACTGCCTGCTGTACCTGCACGCTTCCTTTCAGTGACAGGACGGTCGGTGTGGGAATGGGAACTGAACACATGTGCGGAGTGATGTGTCTCAGGTCGCTGCAAGGGGCTGACGTGGACAACACAATAACCAGCGCTGCCGTGTGAACAAAGATGCAAATCTCGAGCCAGAGGCTGGCTTCAACACAGCAGCAGCAAATGAAGGCATGGAATAAAGGTTGCAAAACTGGAAAAGGTGCATTATATATATATATATATATATATATATATATATCTACATATAAATGTAGCGGCACGGTAGCGCAGCGGTAGAGTTGCTGCTTGACAGCGAATGCAGCGCCGGAGACTCAGGTTCGATCCTGACTACGGGTGCTGCACTGTAAGGAGTTTGTACGTTCTCCCCGTGACCTGCGTGGGTTTTCTCCGAGATCTTCGGTTTCCTCCCACACTCCAAAGACGTACAGGTATGTAGGTTAATTGGCTGGGTAAATGTAAAAATTGTCCCTAGTGGGTGTAGGATAGTGTTAATGTACGGGGATCGCTGGGCGGCACGGACTTGGAGGGCCGAAAAGGCCTGTTTCCGGCTGTATATATATGATATGATATGATATGAATATACAAAGGATGTTACCAGGATTTTAGACACAGAATGCTGGAGTAACTCAGCGGGACAGGCAGCATCTCTGGAGAGAAGGTTGAGACCCATCACGACCCGAAGCGTCACCCATTC
The DNA here is from genome assembly GCF_053455715.1 of Rhinoraja longicauda. Lineage (NCBI taxonomy): Eukaryota > Metazoa > Chordata > Chondrichthyes > Rajiformes > Arhynchobatidae > Rhinoraja > Rhinoraja longicauda. The sequence continues at coordinate 3,005,005 of NC_135953.1, read as the reverse complement.
CTTCTCTCCAGAGATGCTGCCTGTCCTGCTGAGTTACTCCAGCATTTGGTGTCTCCATCTTTGGTGTAAGCCGGCATCTGCAGGGGTTTTTAGTTTAGTTTAGTTTTGTTTAGCTTGGTTTAGTTTAGAGAGGAGAAAGTATTAATAAGAACCTGAAGGGGCAACTTTTGGACAGGTACAGGGACAATAGACAATAGACAATAGGTGCAGGAGTAGGCCATTCAGCCCTTCGAGCCAGCACCGCCATTCAATGCGATCATGGCTGATCACTCAATCAGTACCCCGTTCCTGCCTTCTCCCCATACCCCCTCACTCCGCTATCCTCAAGAGCTCTATCCAGCTCTCTCTTGAAAGCATCCAACGAACTGGCCTCCACTGCCTTCTGAGGCAGAGAATTCCACACCTTCACCACCCTCTGACTGAAAAAGTTCTTCCTCATCTCCGTTCTAAATGGCCTACCCCTTATTCTCAAACTGTGGCCCCTTGTTCTGGACTCCCCTAACATTGGGAACATGTTATCTGCCTCTAATGTGTCCAATCCCCTAATTATCTTATATGTTTCAATAAGATCCCCCCTCATCCTTCTAAATTCCAGTGTATACAAGCCCAATCGCTCCAGCCTTTCAACATACGACAGTCCCGCCATTCCGGGAATTAACCTAGTGAACCTACGCTGCACGCCCTCCATAGCAAGAATATCCTTCCTCAAATTTGGAGACCAAAACTGCACACAGTACTCCAGGTGCGGTCTCACCAGGGCCCGGTACAACTGTAGAAGGACCTCTTTGCTCCTATACTCAACTCCTCTTGTTACGAAGGCCAACATTCCATTGGCTTTCTTCACTGCCTGCTGTACCTGCATGCTTCCTTTCATTGACTGATGCACTAGGACACCCAGATCTCGTTGAACTCCCCCTCCTCCTAACTTGACACCATTCAGATAATAATCTGCCTTTCTATTCTTACTTCCAAAGTGAATAACCTCACACTTATCTACATTAAACTGCATCTGCCATGTATCCGCCCACTCACACAACCTGTCCAAGTCACCCTGCAGCCTTATTGCATCTTCCTCACAATTCACACTACCCCCCAACTTAGTATCATCTGCAAATTTGCTAATGGTACTTTTAATCCCTTCGTCTAAGTCATTAATGTATATCGTAAATAGCTGGGGTCCCAGCACCGAACCTTGCGGTACCCCACTGGTCACTGCCTGCCATTCCGAAAGGGACCCATTTATCCCCACTCTTTGCTTTCTGTCTGTCAACCAATTTTCTATCCATGTCAGTACCCTACCCCCAATACCATGTGCCCTAATTTTGCCCACTAATCTCCTATGTGGGACCATGTCGAAGGCTTTCTGAAAGTCGAGGTACACCACATCCACTGACTCTCCCTTGTCAATTTTCCTAGTTACATCCTCAAAAAATTCCAGTAGATTTGTCAAGCATGATTTCCCCTTCGTAAATCCATGCTGACTCGGAATGATCCCGTTACTGCTATCCAAATGCTCAGCAATTTCGTCTTTTATAATTGACTCCAGCATCTTCCCCACCACTGATGTCAGACTAACTGGTCTATAATTCCCCGTTTTCTCTCTCCCTCCTTTCTTAAAAAGTGGGATAACATTTGCTATCCTCCAATCCACAGGAACTGATCCTGAATTTATAGAACATTGAAAAATGATCTCCAATGCTTCCACTATTTCTAGAGCCACCTCCTTAAGTACTCTGGGATGCAGACCATCAGGCCCTGGGGATTTATCAGCCTTCAGTCCCATCAGTCTACCCAAAACCATTTCCTGCCTAATGTGGATTTCCTTCAGTTCCTCCATCACCCTAGGTTCTCCGGCCCCTAGAACATTTGGGAGATTGTGTGTATCTTCCTCAGTGAAGACAGATCCAAAGTAACGGTTTAACTCGTCTGCCATTTCTTTGTTCCCCATAATAAATTCCCCTGCTTCTGTCTTCAAGGGACCCACATTTGCCGTGACTATTTTTTTCCTCTTCACGTACCTAAAAAAACTTTTGCTATCCTCCTTTATATTATTGGCTAGTTTACCCTCGTACCTCATCTTTTCTCCCCGTATTGCCTTTTTAGTTAACTTTTGTTGCTCTTTAAAAGAGTCCCAATCCTCTGTCTTCCCACTCTTCTTTGCTATGTTATACTTCCTCTCCTTAATTTTTATGCTGTCCCTGACTTCCCTCGTCAGCCACAGGTGTCTCTTACTCCCCTTAGAGTCTTTCCACCTCTTTGGAATAAATTGATCCTGCAACCTCTGCATTATTCCCAGGAATACCTGCCATTGCTGTTCTACCGTCTTCCCTGCTAGGGCCTCCTTCCAATCAATTTTGGCCAGCTCCCGCCTCATGCCTCTGTAATCCCCTTTGCTATACTGTAATACCGACACTTCCGATTTTCCCTTCTGCCTTTCCATTTGCAGAGTAAAACTTATCATGTTGTGATCACTGCCTCCTAATGGCTCTTTTACCTCTAGTCCCCTTATCAGATCAGGATCATTACACAACACTAAATCCAGAATTGCCTTCTCCCTGGTAGGCTCCAGTACAAGCTGTTCTAAGAATCCATCTCGAAGGCACTCTACAAACTCTCTTTCCTGGGGGTCCATTTCCAACCTGATTTTCCCAGTCTACCTGCATGTTGAAATCTCCCATAACCACAGTAGCATTACATTTTTGACACGCCAATTTTATCTCCTGATTCAACTTGCACCCTATGTCGAGGCTACTGTTTGGGGGCCTATAGATAACTCCCATTAGGGTCTTTTTACCCTTACAATTTCTCATTTCTATCCATACTGATTCAACATCTCCTGATTCTATGTCACCCCCTTGCAAGGGAATGAATATCATTCCTTACCATCAGAGCAACCCCACCCCCTCTGCCCACCTGTCTGTCTTTTCTATACGTTGTGTACCCCTGGATATTCAGTTCCCAGCCCTGGTCCTCTTGTAACCATGTCTCAGTGATCCCCTACAACATCATACTTGCCCATGACTAACTGAGCCTCAAGCTCATCCACTTTATTTTTTATACTACGCGCATTTAAGTACAACACTTTAACTTCTGTATTTACCTCCTCTCTCACATCGTTCACAATTGGCCCTGCCCTTAATTTCTTTTCCGCTCTAGAACTTCTGTTCCCATTCTTCCGAGAGTCTTTTGCAATATCTCCTGTATTCCCTTTTACCTCATCTTCATATTCACAATTTGTTAACCCCTCCCCCCCACTACTTAGTTTAAAGCCACAGGTGTCACACTAGCAAACCTGCCTGCCAGAATGTTTGTCCCCCTGCTGTTAAGATGCAACCCGTCCCTTTTGTACAAGTCACCCCTAGCCCAGAAGAGATCCCAGTGGTCCAGAAATCGAAATCAGGGGAGGTTTAGAGGGATATGGGCCAAAGGTGTAGATGGGGCACCTTGGTCAGGGTGGGCAAGTTGGGCCGAAGGGCCTGTTTCCATGCTGCATGACTCTATGACTCTATTCAATGATCACATTGAAGGGTGGTGCTGGCTCGAAGGGCCACATGGCCTACTCCTGCACCTATTGTCTATTTGGACAGGTTCATTGATAGGATAGGTTTAGAAGGATATGGGGCCAAATGCGGGTAGGTGGGACTAGTGTAGATAGGACATGGTATGAAACATAGAAAATAGGTGCAGGAGGAGGCCATTTGGACCTTCGAGCCAGCACCGCCATTCATTGTGGTCATGGCTGATCATCCACAATCAGTAACCCGTGCCTGCCTTCTCCCCATATCGCTTGATTCCACTAGCCCCTAGAGCTCTATCTAACTCTCTTTTAAATCCATCCAGTGAATTAGCCTCCACTACCCTCTGTGGCAGAGAATTCCACAAATTCACAATTCTCTGGGTGAAAAAGTTTCTTCTCAACTCAGTTTTAAATGGCCTCTCCTTTATTCTGAGACTGCGTGGCCCCTGGTTCTGGACTCCCCCAACATTGGGAACGTTTTTTCTGCATCTAGCTTGTCCAGTCCTTTTACAATTTTATACGTCGCAATAAAATTATAAATAGTTTGGTATTTTATGGTACTTTATTTGTACCAAGGTAAAATGAAATTCATTTTGGAATAGTTCAG